>NC_056726.1:63751588-63809088 GCF_019279795.1 Protopterus annectens | reverse complement strand
AGACAATGATTTGTTTTATCTGGATGTAAAGAAGTAAATTTAGAAATTCTGTGAAAAGCTTACTTTAGTTTTGATGTGAGTGTGGGTTCACGCAGGTTACTGATGATGCTTGAACAGTAAAAGAAGTAAGGCAGTTACTGTTGAAGTACAGGCTTGGAATGTTATGTATATATATTTTTTGGCATATTCTGTAAAGAATCTCTAATTTTTGATCACAGTGTAGCATTGTTTTGTTTATGTGATTCTTCAATGTAAGCATGAGGTTGAACAGCTGAATCTAACCCAAGTAACTAAATACCTGATCTAGATGCCTTTAGGGGATCTTTTGGTCCAAGCAGTGTGTTGCCCTCAGCAGCCTTAGACAAACTATTAAGCTTTAGTTTTCATCTTGGTGAGCATTAGTTGTATTATTTTTTTCAGTCCAAAATTTCACATAGCCAAAGGCCTTTTGAAGCGATTAATCTGAAAGAGAAAAGATACCATTACAACAACTGCATACTGGACACTGAATTGAATTAAAATAGTGGATCCAACAAAGTGCTTTGTGGCATATTTATAGATATGGAGCAGAGAATAGTATGCATCCTGATAATCTGTCAGGCTGTATACGGTCATTTAGCTTAAGAACCAGCTAAATGATTTGTCTAAGGTGTTTATAATGAGTGAATCATTGAAACAGCATTTTATTGTCGATGGGTGGCCAAGGTGATACAGCAGTTAGTGTTATTGCCTCACAGCAAGAAGCTCTCTGGTTTGATTCTCAGTTGGGATGCCTTCTGTATAGAGTCTGCATGTCCTCCCTGCAGTCAAGTGGATTTCCTACTGATGCTCCAGTTTCCTCCCACATTCCAAAGACATGCAGTAGGTGGATTGGGCACTCTAAATTGGCTGTGTGTGTGTGTGTGTGTGTGTGTGTGTGTGTGTGTGTGTGTGTGTGTGTGTGTGTGTAAGTGGGTGTTAAGAATGAGCTACTCTGGCAGGGCTAGCCAGCCAGTGGTGTAAACCCTAGCTTAAGGTGATTTCCACTGCTGAAGTGACACCCCAACTCCATGTGCAAATTGGGGAAAAAGAGTTGAGGATGGACGGATGGATAGATATCAGAAGATTTTCTCAGGTCCAAAGAGAATGCTCCAAATGATTTGTCATTATATAGTTTATAATTAAATCAGAAAAGAACAGATTTTTTTTTTCAGTATGGTTGAAAAGACTGGAGCCATTCTGGGATGGTGACAGAAAGGTATTTCTTTTCTGGTTTTGTATTAGCAGTGGAGTGGCACATTTTAGCAGTGATGGCAATAGAGCATTACTCCATTCTTTATATTTTATCAGCTGTTGTATAATAATTTTTCTTGCAGTATAGAAAAATTAGAATTTCTATAGGTCTTTACTAGCGCAGATCTGTTGATGTACAGTCCTTGCAGAGTGAGACTTTTGCAGTGGATTGACATTTTTATGATAGAACTTTCATAGCAAACCCATTTGTAAGAGTAGAGATGTTCGATGCATTGAAACAGGGAGTTTTTGTGAAAAGAGATGGTTTTATCTTTTTTTCAGGGGCTTGCACATGAGTGAGTTTGGAAATATAGAAAACTATGATTCAGAGAAGTCATTGTGAGGAATATACATGAGGTTATCAAAGATATTACAGATGTATTTGGATGTTGAGTTTGGCATTTGTTTGTAAATACTTGGTAGAAATGTGGCTATTTCAATAAAGTGGCACCTGAGGGGCAGGACTTTACCTTTTGTACCTGGCCTGGTCTAGAAAAATAATAACGTTAACATGACCATCAGACCTAATTTGTTTTACTTTTCTCTTGTTTTTGTTGTCTGATATAGTAATCTTTTTGCTATGAGTTATTGAAGGATTGTTTTATAATACAATACATTTGTGTAGTGCTTATGCTCCTGGGGATTTTATTTCTGGACTTTTCCAGGCACCATCTTATGCAATATCTTTATTATTGGAAAGCAATCCATGGGATAAATCTTTTTTCTAATCTTTTTCCCCACAGAATTGGGTTGCAGAACAAAACACATCAGGGCAGATAGTACAACAAATTGCATGGCAGAATCTTAATCAAGTAAACAGAGATGGATTGAATTAGTCATATTATTGTATTGGTAAACACGTTGGGGTGAAACTTCTTAGTTTTTTATATGAATTTTTAATGATGAGCAGAATATGTATGTGTTTTACTCTTACACATGAATGTGTTACAGAGGTTGCTAAATAAACTTGAAATGGTGCCAGGTGATGAGAGGTTTTCAGTATGAGATACAAAAGTGTTCTTTCCCTTCATGAGGTTTTATCTGTTACTGTTGTTACTGTGATGAGCTTGGATGCTCCAAACAGATGAGTGGATGAGCGAGTGAGGTCATCAATAACATGATTCTCCTCTAAGTCAAAGTTAATCTGTAAGCTGTGGCAGGACATAGTAATCAGTGTCATTCAGTGAGTCTGGAAAGATTTGTGCACATCCCAGGACTAGTAACTTTGGTGGACTGATTCGCAGACTGATTCAGAATGATCCTATGCTAATGGGAAAGGGCGATCAAAGCTTCTGCATAGTTCAGCACACACTGTTTTTACAGTGAGAGTATCCTGAAACAGTGTAGGATTAAACCCATACTAGAGGGGGTGGGGTCTATAATAACCCTGACAACACATACCATAATGATACTGGCAATAATGACTCTAGTTTTATGAAGTCAATTATTTTGCCATTTTCCAACAATGCCTCTAAGTTTGAACTGGTTTCTGAAAAGAATTGGGAAGCCATTGTGGGTTCAAACCCATTATTGGCAAATGAACTGGGCCAGACATTCAGTTTATTTTTTTTTAAATAGGAAAAAATATTAAAAACAAGGTAGAGCACTCCCTCCCCATGAGCAACAATAATAAAAGTAATATCATTAAGTTTGCTAAGGGAAGAGGTTGTAGCCAGTGCCCATTTATTTTAGAGAATACTTAAATATAAATTTCATGTTGTAAAATTTATTGTAACGGAAATGTTAATTGTGGCACTAAATGGGCAGTACATGTTGCCATTTCTAGATCCTGTCAAGCAGTTTATATTTGTAAAATGTAATTAAAGTTAAGAAAACAGATTTATCATCTACACAGTATTATGACTAAGAATACTAAAAATGATTTATGAAAAGTTCAATATTATTTTTTTATAATTGAAAAAGTGCATCAGCTACAGGGAGGAGATGGGGCAAAGACTAGAAATCTGTACTTGAAACAGATGAACCTTTTGGGCAAATAAATCTTAATGCTCTATCATTTGAGGGACTAAATTATTGTTTGTCTAGCAACAGTATTTTATGATTAAGGGCACCTATATAATCCTTATTTTCCTATTTACAGCCTGTACAAAAAGAATGCATAGTGCATATAATGTTTATAGATATATATAATGCTAATATTATGCTAATGTAATATAATATGATATAATATAATATAATATAATATAATATGATATGATATAATACACACACATACACACACACACACAAAATTGTGGCTTGCTTATGGTTATATATATGCAATTTGCATTAGGTATCTAACATGTTTTTTGCATTTATATTTGTTTCTAACACAACTTTTTTTCATTTTTTATTTTGTGGTGTTTATTAAGCAGCTTGTAATTTGTTCATATGACTGCTCAAATGTTTAAAAAGAGATGTGTTCTGCTGAATTTATTCTGAAGTTGTCTTGCTCACATGTTATAGATAAAAGAAGTGGTCTGATTTTTGCTCTGATGGCCTCTTAAATGTGATTTTTCTGGATTTAATTTCTTGTACTTGCTAGTTGTGCTGGTTCATAGGCTCATAGGTACATAGGTGTTTGCTAGGCTAATGACCACAAGGACCTTTTTAAGCCTAGCTATGCATTCCAAATCACTAACAAGTTCTGATACCCTTGATAAGTGTAAGCATGAACCTGGGAGATGAACCATTTTCAGGTTACCTGTGTCCATTAGAGACATAGGTACCAAACCAGGGATGAATTTCTGGTTTTTCATCCTGCTGTTCATGTTGCACTTGAATTGGGTTAGGGAGGAACTCTGCTTCACATGCATGGGGAGCCTGTTCCATAGACGGGGTAGTTTCTGGGATATATACCTATCTCTCGATCAGGTCCTATTTATATCATAGGCAAGGTTTAAGTCTTTAGAATGGGTAATTCTGGTGCTGTTTGTTTTGTAGATATGCAAGAGGTCCATCAAAGTGGGGTCTGGCAATGCCCTGTATGCCAGGCATAGATCTCCCCTCAAAAGCCTGTAGGAGACAGAATACAGGGATCGGGCCTTGAGGCAGCCTGCATAGGACATATTATTTACACCCTGTATTCCTTTGGTGAGGAACCTCTGTGGACATTCTAGTTGTTGGATATGCCTGGTTACCAAAGGGGACACTGTACTCAATGATTGATAGGTCTAATGAATGACAAATATAGTGGAACAATGAATTCCTTGGACTTAGATGCCATACCTTGGTTTATACGTTGTGCAACATATAATGATTTCCTCACCACTGTAGACACGTGATGATCAAAGGCTAGATTACTATGTGTGTCCCTAAGTCCCTGACTACTAGGTCAGCTCTATGGGGTATGTTGTCAATGTGATAGTTACCAGGGATGGATGACTTCTCAAAGGATACTATTATGCATATCTTGGCCTTTAGTTTTAGTCCGTGGCTCTGGCACCAGTTGTTTGTGTCAGCCCCTCCTGGAGAACATTTGTGTCAGTGTGAGATTCAATGACGGCTCCTAATTTGCAATCATCTGCAAATTTAGTCAGCTAGAAACCACTGACATTGGCCTTGACTTATGAGAAGTAAATGCCAAAAAGGAGCAGTCTACAGACTGATCCCTGAGGGACCCCACTTGTGACTGGCCTCTTTGTAGATGTGGACTCCCCAATTTTAACTTCCTGGGTCCTGTCTGTGAGCCAGTTGGCTATCCACTGGGTGACATACGGGTTTGTACTTAACCTCTTGAGTTTGTCAACAATGCCTGAGTGGGGTATTTTGTCCAATGCCTTGGCCAGGTCAAGGTAGGCAGTATGAATGATTTTGCCCTCATCCATTGCTTTGGTTACCTTCTAAAGGAAGTCCACCAGGTTGAGTAGGCATGATCTGCCCTTGATGAAACCAAACTGGGTTGATCTAGTGTCCTGAGGTTTCCTGTTTCATCATCTCCATGATAATTCTTTCCATGGCTTTACATATAAGACTAGTGAGACTTATGGGTCTGTAGTTCCCAGGGTCTGTAGATGGCCCACCTTTGTGCAGAGGGATGACTGTTGCCTTTCTCCATTCATGAGGCACTAAGTGCGTTTGAGGGCTACAGTTAAACAGTAATTCCAGAGGCCCTGATAGGTCATGTTTCATCCTATTTAGAAGGCATCCCAGGATATTGCCTGGGCCCATTGATGCAGTGTTCTTGGTCTTAGAGAGAGCATTAAGGACCTGTTCCCTAGTGATAGAAGGGGAAGTCATATTTCATATTTCCTGTGGAAAATGATTTTCATGTCTATAGGAAATCTTGTAAAATTCCATATTTTACTATAAGGAAATATAGCTATATCTATATCTATACAGTTTGGCATAGCTGCTCAGAGTTCGGTGTTTTTAGCCAAAGATCTACAGTGCATCTAAGAAAATTCAAGGCATCCACTGAAATCTTCAAAACATAAGTAGAGTTTACGCCTGTTTTTTGCACTTGTATACTGTATTTTACTGAGCTGTTGCTTCATTTTTACTGTTTTGCATCTGTGACTGATTTACTCTGCACTTTGTATTTTTTACTTCTCCTGACTTAAATAGCATAGATTAGATTCAGGCATGCTGCAACTAGACTGTTTATCACCTGAGTATTAAAGCCAGCCATCTTATATTAAGAGGGCCTCCCTGCACCCTTGTGGCAGAAGTATGTAGCTCAGGACCAATCTGAGTTGGAGACTGCTGGAATAAAGGCTCTGTGAAGGGCTTTTCTATTGGTAGATTGTGTTAGAACTGTTTAAATTTGCTTGTATTTAAGCAGTGTGTTTGCACAGGTTTGAGCTCAGTTTAATGGAGCTGCTCAGAGTTTAGCGGTGCCTTGTATAGATGCAAATGCCTAGAATTACATTGTTTTCCTTAACAAACACCACCCAGTAAAACACTGTCAGGCTTCTTTGCTGCTCTTCAGGCAACTCAGTTGTGCACTGCTGCACTGTAAGCAGCTCAGCTGAGCACTGTCAAGCATCATCCTGCTTTCCTCACTATTCCTATTTAAGTCTCCTTGCTACTCCCAGAGAAATAGCTGATCTTTGCCCTGCCACCAACCAGGAATTACCTGCTGCTATGAACAGTCATTTTCCTAATATTTCTCAAGCCAGCCTGAACGACATGGGTATACTGAGGCAATTAAGCAACTGGGTCATGTATACTGACAACCACCTGCTCCTAAAGCAAACAAATAGAGTACATGAGAGATGCCTCTATACCATGAAATTCTAAACAGTCCTCTCACAATACAATAAATAAGACATCAAAAAGGTTGGCAGCTCACACACCTCTCCTCTTACACAAGAAAAAGTGATCACACACACACACACACACACACACACACACACACACACACACATACACGGAAGTACTCACCAGTAGCCTACCAAAAGATCAGAGACACTACAAGTGCAAACAATCCTCATACACTGGTACATGAACCAAATGCACCAGTACACATAGCACATATAACAGTGTCTCAACAATTAAGCGACTAAGGCAAAACACTTGAAAACCAAATGACCTATTCAGTGGCAACTCAGTAGTGAGACATACAGATGTCCCTTTCACCAGACTGGACAAACAGAAGGTCAC
The DNA here is from genome assembly GCF_019279795.1 of Protopterus annectens. NCBI lineage: Eukaryota > Metazoa > Chordata > Ceratodontiformes > Protopteridae > Protopterus > Protopterus annectens. Next base: position 63,802,212 of record NC_056726.1, on the reverse strand, counting down.
AGTTCGCTGCCTGTCAGTTCCCAGGATCTGCCAAGTCGCGAGTGCACTCAAGTCAATCAGCAAAAATTACCATTATGACTCTGACATAGTACATGTTAGAGTGAATGACTTGAAATGTATCACTCTGTACTACATGAAGAGAGACATGATAGAGCTCACAGATTATGTGTGCCAGACAGGTATGTCCCTAGACCTAAACAGCATTCTACCTTCACCTAGGATGATGCCACAGTACAAACAAAAATGATTGATTTTAACAATTAGCTTAGCTTCTGGTGTCACTCCAAAGGGATCCAGTATCTTTCAACAAGAGAAGACATGGTCAACAGACCTTGATGCTTCACCAGAGATGACCTTTACCTGTTTCCTCAAGGCTTTAGGATGTTGTCAAAAATGCTAGCCTAAAAAGTGCTCTATGGGAATGTCAAAACAACAAAACTTATGATGTAGAAAAATACTCTAGAAACAAACTCAATGTCATGCTGCTTAATGTTAGCAGTCTAAACAGTAAACTTCACTCCCTGGAAGCCCTACTCACCTTGGAAGATGCTGACGTCTGTGCAGTCAGTGAGACTTGGTTCAAGACTACAGACAGTACCCCAGCTGTGGAAAGCTACAATGCCTTCCACACATTCAAACCTCAAAAAAGCATGAAAGAACCAAAGGTGGAGGTGTATCCATTTTCATTAAATCCAAATACACCCTGTGACTGGTGAAGCAGTATTACTGTCTTGAGCTACTCCAGGTCCAAAGAACCATAGATAAAAACCCTACAACATCATAGCTAGCTACAGATCCCCACCATGAACCAGGAAAAACACACCACTTACCTGGACTTGATTGAAACATTCAGTATACAGCCAAAAACCATGGTCGTGGGTGACTTCAAATACCCATCCATCAACTGGGAAACATACATGAGCACAAACATGATCACACCGAGGTTTCTGGACTTTGTTGTCTCAAATTCACTGGAACAGTTAGTCTGCACCCTCACAAGGGGCTCTAATGTTCTAGACCTAGTACTCACCAACATGGAGGGTTACTGCATTACCCCAGTGTGCTGCCCTCCCTAGTTAACTCATATCATAAATCTGTCTTGTTTGAAGTAAATATCAGACTTAACACCCCCACAGGAGCAAAAAAAAAAAAAAAATTTCCAAAGCAAACTATTGTCTCCTAAGCAGTGGCATAAATGGTTTCAAAGCCCCTGCTAACACAGGCAATAAAGACTCCTATGTGGGGAAGTATGCAAACAACCTATATAGCCACTAAAGCAAATGTAGTAACTCGGCTGTACTTGAGAGGACTAAACCCAGGTCCTCTTGCAAAAACAAACCACCCTGGTGGAGTAGAAGTATAAATAAGCTATATGACAAAAGAAAGAAAGAAACTGATATCCAAAAATAAGAAAGAACATAGTCAGCAATGGAAGATTATCCTACACAACCTAAACAAGTAAATCAGAAACCTTGTAAAGTCCTCTAAAGCAATTATGAGACTAGACTGGCATCCCTAGCTAAAGACAGTCATAAAGCATTTTTAGCTACATCCAAAACCTCAAAGGGAATACCCAGCTGTGTGGCAAACTTATAACAGATGGTACCACTCATACAGAATGTGAACAAAATTGCCAACCTACTAGCTGACAGATTTGGTGACAGTTTCACTCCTCTGTCCCCACTAGCCATACTCCATAACATTCCTGATACCTGTCCTCTACCGATTGTCTCCAAAGAACAGGTCATTCAAGCACTCTCTAAGGCCAAAAATATGACCTGTATGGGACCAGATAACATCACAGGCTGCATACTAGGCAACCTAAAACAAGACCTAGCAGGACCACTTAGCTGTCCCTTTAATCACAGCTTGAGCACTGGTTTTGTGCCAGAGGAGTAGAGAACAGCAATAGTAATCCCCTTGCACAAACAGGGTTCATTGACTGACCCTGGGAGCTATAGATCCATTAGTCTGACCAGCATTATCTGCAAGGCCATGGAAAGAATCATCATGAACCTTATTAACCAGGACATAGGCACCTTCAAACTCTTGACCCAACCCAGTTTGGTTTCATCAAGGGTAGATTTTGCTTATTAAACCTGGTGAACGTCTTTGAGAAAGTCACCAAAGCGCTGGATTAGGGTAAAGCACAACAAACCACATATCTTGATTTAGCCAAGGTATTTGACACAATTCCAGATTCAGGAATCATTGAGAAACTATTAATCCATTTCACACTAGATGGGTAGCAAACTGGCTCACAAATAGAACATACACTGTTAAAGTTGGGGAATTCATTTCCAGCAGTAGACCAGTTACCAGTGGAGTACCATAAGGATCTGTGCTGGGTCCTCTACTGCTTGGAATTTATTTTTCTGAAGTCCAGTCAATAGTAGATGGCCTTTGATTTACTAAGTTTGCATACAACCATAAACTAGAGTCCCCCAATGACATCAACAAATTTACAAACAGACTGACACAGACAAGTGACTGGTGCCAGGGCCATGGAATGAAACTAAATGCAAAAACATGTCTCATTATTTCCTTTAAGTAGCACCTGCTAATTATGATATAGATAACACTCCTCTAAGCTCAAAAACTGTGCTAAGAGACTTGGGAACTCAGGTTGATAGCAACTTAAACTTCAATCACTGTGTCCACAGTAGTAAGGAAAGCCTTCTACACTGCCCATCTTATAAATAAGGGCTTCTCAACCAAAATCAGGGAGGTCATAATTCCATTGTACTCAGCCCTTATCAGACCATTTATTGAGTACAATGCTTGCTTCCATATTTACCTCACCAAACACCTGCAGCAGCTGGAGAGACCAGAAAGGTTTCTAATCAAGAGAATTCAGGGCCTCTAAGACATGACCTACATGGAAAGACTGAAAGCCCTATCACTGTACACTGTATCATACAGGCTGCTGAGAGGCAACCTGTGCCTGGCCTGTAGAGCAGTCTCTGACCCTGTCCTAATGGTAATTATCCACATCTGCAAATCAAGTGGGACAATAGTCACTCACTCCAGGGATCTCAACCTAGCCTGTGACAATAATATAACATGTGCAAGAGACAGATATGTCTCCCAGAGATTGCCGCTCCTCTGAAATAAGCTCCCACTTCATGTGAAGCAGAGCTCCTCAATTACCCTATTTAAGTGCAACCCTGACAATTGGATGGGTAACAACAAATTCCTGGCACCTATGATCCTCATGGACAGGGACACTTGGTGCAGATCTTAGATAGCTGTTGTTTGCACAATGTTACTAAGTATGGTAAACTAGGGTACTATTTGTTTTTTACATGGCTAGATTTGTAAAGGCCCTAGGGCCATTGGCCTAGTAAGCTATGAACATATATTATTTTATATATATATATATATATATATATATATATATATATATATATATATATGTGTGTGTGTGTGTGTGTGTGGGATCCGTACTAATGCTCAAACGGAATTTTCATACATTTAAACCAAAAAAGCACTTTTGTGAAAGTATGATAAGATATAGGAAAAATCATGGGGGAATGGCTGTTGCTGAGATAGTAGTACAGTGGGGATGAGGGAATATTCCCTTTTCCCCACTGTAGTGCGATCTCAGAGTGAGAATATAAAAGCAGGAGGGGTGGGATGCAGATCGCTTGCCCCCCTGCATAAACGTTAGTTATGTGTTGTTTGTTTTTTTTATTTTTTTATATTTTTTTGGTGTTTATTTTGGGGACTTTAACAAAAGCACCTTTTCGGTTAAAAGCGCTTTCGCTAAAGTGTGTTTGGTGAATTTGGATTCGGACTATTGAACTTTCATTCAATAGTCCTAGATCCATATATATATATATATATATATATATATATATATATATATATATATATAAAAAACACACACATACACACACACACACACACAGACACACACACACACAGACACACACACACACCTTTGCAAATCATATTAAAAAATCAGTTATCATCTCATTGATTCTATTCTAACTAAAAGTAAATCAGACTCCTTTCTCAATTTTTCTAAAACAACATTAATCCCAACACCAAACAAGAATCCAACTGACATCTCTAATTATAATGTCATTGCATTACTAAATATTGATATTAAAATAGTAGCTTCCATATTAACAAAGAGAATGAAAGATATTCATAATGTTGTATCCCCTCTTCAATCTGAATTTATCAAGTATAGATAAACCACTGATGAAATGTTAACCTTATATACTCTTCAGTATTTAAATATAACAAATAATACTTCCCAGTTTGCTCTTTCAATAGATATGTGTAAAGCATATTCAGTTTCTTTTTACAGTAATTTTAAATTTCCTGTCACTTACATAAACTATCTGAAAACTATATACCACACTCCATATATTCAATTTAAAAAATATATCCAAACCAAAAACAAATACCCAAACCCATCCCTCTAATGAATGGGATAATTCAAGATAAGATTATCTTTTCAAAAGAAAAGGAAGTGATGTTTTTTGTATAAATGGAAGTGATGTTTTATGTTCATAGGTTCATAGGTTCATAGAAGGATACTAGACTAATGGCCCTAGAGCCCTTACAAGCCTAGCCATTTTTATCCCAAGATGCCCCAGCTGGTGGTTAGGTGAGTGAAGTTCACAGAGATAATGGTCTAGGGTAGTTAATAATGACATCCTCTGTCCAGGAAGGACATGGGCACTACCCCAGGAGTGAATTTGTGGTCACCCATCCATTGATCTAGGTTGTGTTTGAAGAGGGTCAGGAAGGTGCTCTGTTTCATGTGAATTGCAAGCTTGTTCCAGAGAAGTGGCAGTCTCTGGGAGATGTATTAATGTCTCCAAAATGACCTGTTCATGTCAGAGGCTAGGTTAAGATTCCTGGAGTAAGTGACCCCCCCAGTCTGTTCAGTTAATCTAAAGAAGTCAGATGGTTTTACACCGACAAAAGCACTCATATTAAAGTGTAGTCAGTTCCTGTGAGCTGGTCTTCATGCTTTATTATTTTTTATAAGTTTCATTCTGAGCAGTGCTTTTCAATGTTTTCCCTTAGATCTGCTAGTTCTTTGCTCTCCTGCACTTTTATTAGCTTATTAGTCTAGCACTTTAAACTATTCCAGGTGCCAGAAAGTCTGCTCTTCAAATTTCCCTTAGAGCTAGATGGTTTCTCAATAGTAGCACTAAAATCTGAATCCCCGTGACTAGCACTTGCTCTAAAATCTGCTGGAAAGCACTTAGAAGCCTTAAACTGATACAAACACTCAATTCTCCTTATTCAACAACTTATTACAGTTCCAAAATCCACACAACGAAAAGAAAGAAATAACCAGTGAATAACAGCTCTACTTTTCACCATATGCAATTTAATGCCACAAGAAAATTCTCTTAGCGCCTCTGCCAATTCTCCTTGTTAATAAGGAGAAATTAATTGTAGGCACTAAACAGCCTATAATTGCATGGTACCTTGCCAAGGTAAGGGAAAACAGCTCTTGTACTTTACAAAAGAAACACCGAACCAGGCATGTCCAAAGGTCAGCTTCTGGTGATTTCTCCTGTCCACCTGGTGAATCTGGGCACACTGGGGCAATGCAGCAATTGCCTCATGTACACAGACAACCCTCTCCTCCTACCACCCAACACTACAACCTACAAGAGATGCACTTACATAGCTAAACTGGAAGCAAACCTCTATCCAGCCAAGATTGTGCTAGACAGTCAAGAGGAGAAGGTTAACACCTGCAATACACCTCAAGAAACACATAACCTTCAAAACTCATGCCACCAACATCCACACATAGTAACACTAAACCCACTTATGTGGAGGCCCTTAACATTAACTTGCCCAAGCAACAAGGACCTCCAAAGCTGAAATGCAAACGAACACCAATCACAACCAAAGTGACACATGGCTCAAAACACCAGTATGCCACCAAACAACAGCCCCTAAGGCAAGACAACATACCCAACACTTTAGTCATAGGTGACTCTATAGTTAGGCACACTGATGTCCCACTCACCAGGCTGAATAAGGAGAAAATTACTGTCAGCTGCCTGTCGAGTGCCAAAATCCACCACATAACGCATGCACTCAAGTCACTACACAAGTACAAATATGACTTTTTTTTTTTACAACAACACCACGAACTGAAGTTTATATAGCAACAACGACTTCTTTGTGGTCGTTGTTACAAATATGACTTTGTCATTGTCCATGTTGGAGTGAATGACTTGAGATGTACCTCCCTGAACTACATGAAAAGAAACACGGAAGAGCTCTTGGATCATGTGGCCCAGGCAGGTATGACCCTAGCCCTGAGCAGCATCCTGCCTTCACCCAGAATGATACCACAGTATAAGGACAAATTGATTGACTTCAACAATTGGCTAAGTTTCTGTTGTAATTCAAAGGGGATCCAGTATATGTCTGCTTGGGATGACATAATCGACAAACCACTATGCTTTGCCAGAGATGGTCTGCACCTGTTTCCCCTGGGATTCAGGTTACTGGCTAAGGCTCTTGTCACCCCTATAGTGCCTTTTTTAGGTAAGGCTCAAAGGACAAAACCACCACCGTAACAGATAAAAGCATGCAAAAATCTGAAGGTAATGCTACTCAATGCTAGAAGTCTAAACCTCAAAATGCACTCTCTCTCTCGAGGCACTCCTAAAAATGGAGAACATCGATATCTGTGCAGTAACTGAAACCTGGCTCAAGGCTCCAGAGAGCACCCCATGCAATACCAGGCTACAACTCTTACCATACTTTTTGGCCACCAAACCAGGACTGAAGCACTAAAGGCGGAGGAGTGTCCATATTCACCAAGGATATTCACACTTCCAGGCTAGTTGTCCAACACATTGCATCTGAAATTCTACAGGTGCAACTAACACTACATAAGACTGCAATCCAAATTGTAGCTTGCTACAGATCCCCCACCATGCCCCATGATTCTCACTACACCTTTCTAAACATACTAGAAAATATTAAGATACAACCAAATACCCTAATACTGGGTGATTTCAACTACCCTGCCATTAATTGGGAAAACTACTCGGGTACCAACACCTTTGCCCAATGGTTCTTGGAATGCATGAACTCCAATGCCCTGGATCAACTAATCCATAGGCCCACCAGGGGCTCAAATATCCTAGACCTGGTCATTACCAACATGGGAGATCAATGCTCCACACCAGTGGTCACCCCCTCATTGGTCAGGTCTGACCATAAGCTAATCACCCTTGACATCCACATCCCACCCCCACCCCACAGTAGGGAAACCTCCATAAAATACTTCTCCAAAGCCAACTTCATGCTGCTCAAGTCAGAAGTGGCAAACCTCATGACACCCATGCAGACGGAAACTGAAAGTTCAACTGCTGAATCTTACACTTAGGCACTGTACAAGCACATCCACTCATGCATGAATCATGCCATTCCAAACAGAACCAAGACGGTCTCTTCCAAAAAAAGGAACCCAGTCTGGTGGCCCCCTGCTATAAACAAACTATACAACAGAAGGAAGAAACTGTTGCAGAAAAGAGGAAAATCCCAGGATGCAAAAAAACTCCCTCACCAGCCTCAGTAAGAAGCTGAGATCCCTCATAAAATCCTCCAAAGCTAGTTACAAGCATAAAATTGCCAAAGATTCCAAGGACAACCACAAGGCATTCTATAGTTATGTTAAGAATCTAAATGGCAATGCTCAGATCTGGTCTGAGCTACAACAGAATGGCATTAAATATACTGATCCCAAGGATATTGCCTCTATCTTAGCAGATTGATTCAGTGCCAACTTCACCCCCCTCTCACCCCCTAAAGGGCCCATCTCAATACCAGAAGATTGCCAAATTCTGGTAATCACGGCCACACAGGTAAAAAATGCACTCTCCAAAGCTAAGAATACAGCATCCATGGGGCCAGACGACATCCCGTGCTGTGTACTACATGAACTACAAATTGAAATGGCACCTCACCTAAGTGTCATGTTTAATCGTAGCCTCATTTCAGACTTTGTGCACAGCTACAGTTATCCCACTCCACAAGGGGGATCCACCTTGGATTCCTGGAACTATTGTCCCATCAGTCTGACGAGCCTGATCTGCAAAGCCATGGAATGCATTATCATGGAACTTATAAACAAAAACTTGGCAACTTTTAAACACTGGACCCCACCCAGTTTGGTTTCGTAAAGGGCCAATCTTGTCTCCTCAATCTGATTGACTTCTTTGAATCAGTCTCCAGAGCCTTGGACGAGGATAAGGCAGTCCACAAAGCTTATCTGTTCCTCGCCAAGGCCTTCAACACCATCCCTCACTCTGGAATCATAGATAAACTTACTAAGCTGGGCATTAATCCCTACATCACTCGATGGGTTGCCAACTGGCTTACTGACAGAACCCACACTGTAAAAGTAGCCGACTCAAAATCCATCTCCAGACAAGTGACAAGCAGAGTACCTCAGGGTTCAGTCCTGGGACCACTCTTGTTTAGCATATACTTCTCTGAAGTACAGGCCAGCACTAAGGTACTCTGGCTAACAAAGTTTGCAGATGACTGCAAACTAGGAGCCATTATTGAATCCCCAAATTATGTGGATATTCTGTAAAAGGACCTTACAGAAACAGATGCTTGGTGCCAGAGCCATGAGCTCAAGCTCAATGCCAAGAAATGTATAGTTATCCCCTTTGGGAAAAACCATGTACCCATGGGTGGGAGGATGACATACTGGTTAAGCTGTTTACCTTAAAGACACAAGGTGCAGGGTTTGATTCTCACATGGGGTAACTGGCTAGGCTTCAAATGGCCCAAAAGGGCAGTTAGCCTAGTACTAATCTATGAACCTATGAACCATGAAATACCACATAAGTGCAGCAGTACACTAAACACTGAAAGCGTGATAAGGGACTTAGGGACACAGGTGGACAGTGGTCTCACCTTCGATAACCACATAGCCACAACAGTCAGGAAAGCCTTCTATGTGGCACACCTCTTCACTAAGGGATTTTCATCCAGAAAAAAGGTCATTGTTCCACTGTACTCATCCCCTCATTAGACCCATTATAAAGTACAATGCCCCTTTTGGTATGTACCTCACAAAACATGGTTTGGGTAAATCTTCACAGTCTCGACTGCCATTGGGAATTACAAACAACAATGAGCAAAGGCATGAGGGTAATGATGCCACTAACACACCTGCTAACAGCAGCAGTGGTCCAGGTGGGAACAGAATTGTACACTTAGATGGCAACATTTTGGATTATTTGTTTAAGGAAGTCAGCAATCCTTTTTAGGACATCATTTTTTAACTGAATGGTGAAAATGTAAGTACTGCTGTTAATAATAATGTTACAAGTCATTATGAAGATGTTGCATTTGCAGGAAATACATTTGTTAGCTTGAGAAGTTCACAGTTCACTTTATATCTATGGAACTGGAGATTTTTTATCACAATGAATGTATTAAGCGTAAATGTGTTCCACATGGACTGAGGCTATCAAAATTTCCAAACTGTGTGAACTTTGGTGACCCATTTTACATTGAGTTAGTCAACTTTTTCAATGAAACAGGGGGTCGACATGATCCATATGCTTATAAAACATAATTTAAGAGACTTGACACAGTCAAAGAAAATGTGGTAAATTTAGACAACAAAATTAAGGGATTGTTGTTTCAATGTACTTTCTGATTTATATAGTAGCACTGGGGCCAAAGCTGATAGGCACAGAGCCTCCATAGTTACAAGGAAGCAGTCTAAACTGTGGCAGGATATTTTGGCCTATGCCAAAAAAGAGGCTTACCCTTTTCAATGTCGGCAGGCTTTTCAGGAGAACACTATCAATACCAATGTAACTAATGACAACAACATCACAGAGGGTGAGGTGAATGATAATGGAAATGGAAACAACAAAAGCATGACCACTAATAATAACAACAATGTCCCTAACAACATTAACAATAATAAAAGCAGTAACACAGTTTAGCAAGTTTCAGTGGGGTCTGACAATAATAATCCAACATTTGCTAAAGTGGTTTAATGTACAAATAATCCCCGTGGATCAGGTCTTGTTTTGGTGGACCAAGGGGGCAACAAACAGACTCCCAGGTGGTCAAACCAGGTTCAGAACAAGACAAAAACGAGGGGAAGAAACAACAACAGAAAGAAAAACAGTTTCAGACTTTGAAAAACTAAAAGTTTCAGATTTAAATTCGCATTTTGAATTTGTCAAACAGTGTTTTATCTAATGATGTGATTTCAGTCTTGAAAAAAGTTTTTCCTACATACAAAGTAGTTCTATCACCAGACTGTTAATTGATTTCAAACTTTTTTGAGAAAATTAAACCTTTGTTACCTACTGCATGATTTAAATGTAGACAAGCAAGATGTTTGTAAAAAAATTTAAAAAGAACAGCACATACAACCCATCCTTGTGCAACACCTTGCAAGTGTTTGGTGACATGTGTGAACTGAACATGAGAAATATTGTAAAGGATAACCACATGCATAACCTTACTATGGAAGAACACCAGGCACTGTCTATTTTAAGTAAAAATAAAGACATTAGAGTATTGAAAGCTGACAAGGGTGGTATTATGGTGATTATGTGTACTGGAGATTATGTTAAAATATTGAAGACATGTTGGTAAATGATACAGGGCCGGATTCATGAAGGTCTGCATGGATTCTTAGAGTAGAGTAAGACTCCATGCAGCCATCATGTCCGATGAGCGATCCAGGAACAGCCTGTAGGGGTGTGTAAGAGAGCTCCTAAAACGGCTCTTACATGGACAGGGCTGGGATATGCAAATTACCTCAATCGCAGGTGAAAGGCATGCAAATGAGGTAGATTTGTGATTCAGGAAACCCGAACCTGTCCAAGTAAGCAGTGTTATTTGCAGAAATGTACTGAGTTGACAACTGAGTACCGTTCTGCAAATAGCAAAACGGAGCCATGACAGCTCCAAATAAAGGTTGCATCCAGTGCAGGAAGCATGCCAATGGCCAAATATACAGCCATGTGAATTGTTTCCTGATGCAATATGAAATTAATAAAAATTTATTTTTTTGCCGATTTCCGATGTTTAAGTGAAGCGCAGCACCGCTCCGCGCAAACGGGGTGCGCTCTAAAACCCAGAATACTAAAAATTAAAACCCACAAATGTGGATTTTATTGAAATTGTTAATGTACAATGCAAAGGAATGGTAGGCTGAAGACAACATGGCCACCGAGTAGAGGTTGCTAAGGGGGGAAGCTCTATCTAAGACATGTAACCAAGCATTAGTAGGCAATCCTGTGTAAATGAGTGTTAGGATAGTGAATCACAAGTTTACATAGCAAATGACCACAGTCAGTGGAGTGTAGAAGTAGGATATGGGGAGTAACAGAGTAGAAGATAGGTGACATCATGAGGGGGGTATGTATGAAAGAAGCTCATTGGAGCAGAGTGGCATGTGTCAGCTGTCATTCACACATCATGGAAAGAGGTGCGTCAACAGGTAGGCTATGGAAAGGCAGGAAATGGAAGGTGTATGCCGTGGATAACACCAAAGTTTCTTGCTGAGCGGCTATGCACGTGTGCGCGCATGTCTAAACCCGAGTAAAAAAGAATGCGCACGTGTAAGCATGAGTGCATGTGTTTAAGCTGGAGTAAGCATGTATAGGGCTGTTTAAAGAGTTGTAAGAGCGTTTGCGCTGGTGTGCGTGCATTTTAACCTGAATAAGCAAGTTTTAGTCCATGTAAGCATGTGTGCATGCGTGTTAGCTGCTGTGCGCGTGTTTGTGCTTGTGTGCACAGTGCCCCCCGTGGAAACAGAAAGGAAAAAGGAAGCACAACAAATGGTAGGAAGCTACCAGGGAGTAGTAGCATAGCTAGCAGGTGAAAACAATCAGAAGCAGGCAATTACACAGGCAGTATACTAGCCCAGCCCAGCCTAGCACTTAAAACTCTGCAAACAACAGTCCATTATGTTTCTCACAACAGACACTGCAGTAAGCTAATAGAAGTGAAAACTGAAAAAGCTTTACTGAGACACAAAGAAATGTTAGGGGCTGCCATTGCTGTTATAAGGCGACATATGCAACATGCTGAGGGTGGTGACAATGGAAATGCTGCTGGACAACCCACAGTGAGGAGACGGAGAAGAGTGTACAGGCCCAGGGTAACCTACCAGGGGCTACATGAGCTGGAGATAGTGGAGTGCTATAGAGTGGACAGAGGCTTCCTGCACCAAATTGTTGAGCTGTGCAGGCCACGCCTCACACACAAAACCAACAGAGGGGAACCCATCCCAGTGGAAACCAAGGTATGTGTTGGCCTAAGAATATTAGCAACAGGTACCTTCCAGAGACCAACTGGTGATATGATGGGGATATCACAGCCATCAGTATCCAGGGTACTACACCAGTTCCTGGATGCCATGTCAGCATATGTCAGTGATCATGTATATTTCCCCAATTCCCATGAGGTATTGGCCAGCAATATGCGTCTCTTCCACCAAATAGCGGAATCCCCTGAGTTAGTGGGTGCAATAGACTGCACGCACATACGCATCAAAGCACCAGCCGGTGAGTGGGGTAGGGTCTACTTCAACCACAAGGGCTTCCCCTCCATCAACTGCCAGGTCGTGTGTGATGCCCAGGGCATAATACTGAATGTGTGTGCAGGCTGCCCTGGAAGCTACCATGATTACCATATCTGGCATCTGACGCAGCTGTACCAGGCATTTGCCAATGGGGACATCCCACATGGTCACCTAGTGGGGGATGCTGGCTATGCACTGGAGCCGTGGCTGATGACATCCATCAGAAACACACACACCCAAACAGGAACACCATAATGAGGCACACACACAAACACATAATGTAATAGAGCGTGTGTTTGGGCTGCTCAAGTCACGGTTCTGGTGCCTGGACACATCTGGTGGAGCCTTGCAGTACTCACCAACTACATGTACCCAAATTGTCATGGTATATGCTATGCTACATAGTATGATCCTGCAAAAATAGCTGCAGCAGGACCAGCATAGGCCTGGGCCAAACAGCCCCCCACCATTGTCAAGGCCATCACAGGCAGAGCGTGACTCAGAGGAGGAACAGCCTGAGTCTGCCCCAGTCGGCAGAAAGAGGGGTGCCCAGTATGCTTTGGCCTTGGCAAAGAGGCAACACATAGCACATACACTGGCTCAGTAGGAACTCTGGAAATTATACCTCTCTCCGACTCACACATATAGTAAAAGGGATGCCTAAGTTGACCCTACCTGCTTTCAAACATGTACAGGGAGTGTAGTATGTGCATCCGACATAGGCAGCCCTACGGCACCACCTAAGGCATGATTATCATGTGTTAAGCAATATAAAGCAGTACTAAACAGCATTTACCACCATGTAGTATAGGCAAACAAAATCGCACACACCAACTAACACAACTGTGGTCAATGTTCAGTAATATTGTGCAATGTCCAGCAATGTTCGTGAATACTGAGCAATGTCGGACAAGCCTGGTCTAAGTAGGGCATAGCTAAACAAAAGCCAACATGCTCATATTTGCTTAACTGGCCCTTAAGCAGTCTGGTCTGCTCAGTATGAAAATATAAAGCAGTGATGGGCCTCGAACCCAGGATACTGTGCGCTATAGCCAAATTACTGAACCACTAAACCATGACAGTATTGCAGTGGTCAGCCTGTATGAAGGAATGTTGATAAGTCTATGCAAAGTATTTCATGGAAACCCTGCAGGCACAGCATAATCCTTGTCGAGTTATGACACAAAGGTGAGTCCTGCAGTGAGAACAGAACTGACTTCCAACACACACAGTAGAAATGTTAATATTGGTCATGTTCGCAAACATCAACAAATGTAGTGGACCTCAGATAGCAACATACTGAAAGGTCACACTGGGCATGCTCACACACTTGAATAAATGAGACAAATGTCAGGCAACAAAACACGGAATGGCAGAACTGGGCATGCTCACACACTTAGGCTATGTCTGAGTACAGCAGTGGGCCACGCATATCTGGCAGTTACATGTGTTAACCCAGGAACCTGAACTATACAGCAATCTACCCTGTGCACACAGTTATATGACAACAGACACATCTATAATGCAGTAGAACCCTGTCATAATCAAATATGTTTAGCAGATACTGAAGTTGTTCATAGAAACTGGTAAAGCAAAGATGATAAAGACCTGCAAACAGCATCAGCAAAAAACATTGTGCATCTTTAACATTAGCATAGGTTCAGAGGTCGATACTAGGCTGTCTGCCCTAGGGCATGTACAAGCCTAGCCAGAGTGTGTTTGGCATTTGCAACCCTGTCATATTACTACACTGTGTGTGTGAATAGTAGGTCACACAAGATAGCCCATGTACGTTTAGGCTAGTGTGCCTCTGTCTAGCAGGGACACAGAAGATAACCCAGGGGTAAACATACTATCACCCATACAGTCATCAAGATGTCTCCTGTAGGTGGTCAGTGGGTGGCTCTGCCTATGTGAAACTGGGATTACATTCTGGAGTGAGTGGAGCCTCTGGGATAAGAATCTGTCCCTCCACAATGTCCTATTAACATCTGTGCTGAGGTATACGTCCCTGGAGTGTGTAGCTCCAAGGGAGTCAGATATCCTGAGGTGGGGCATGTCCAGTAATTCTGGGTTGGGTACATCTGTAATCAACAGGCACACATTATATCTGAGTAGGTGGTAAGCGACTGAGTAGAGATGGAGTTACTGCATCTGAACTGTGCAGGGCATCTGTGTGAGTCCCTAGATCTACTTGGTGAGGAACTTCCATGGCCAGTACAGTTGCTGCAGGTGTCGGGTAAGGTACACCCCAAATGTGGCATTGTAACCAAGCATGGATGTGATGAGTATAGGGGCACAATGACCTCACTCGATGTAGATGTGAAACCATATGGGATAAGGTGGCCCAAATAGAAGGTGTGTCCAACCACTTTGGCAACGTGAATGTCAAAGGTGACAATACGAACAATTCATGTCTCCAAACCCCTAACAACTCCTACCATATGTAATGGAGTACTACCTATGTGGTAATGTGTGGGCATGTTGTTATTCCCAAAGGGGATGACTATGCAACTAATGGCATTTAGCTGTAGGCCATGGCTCAGTTACCAGTCATCCATCTCTGTGAGACCCTGTTTGAGTATGCATGTGGCAGCTGGAGAGTTGATCATGGCACCCAGTTTGCAGTCAAGTGCAAAGATGTTCAGCCATATTCCCCCTGTGGTAGCCTGTACGTCAGACAAATATATACTGAACGAGAGAGGTCCCAGGACTGAGCCATGTGGGACGCCACGTGTAACTGGTGTATAGTCAGACATGGCACCTGCAATTCTGACCATGTGGGTGCTATCCCTGATCCAGGTATCAATCCATCATGTGAGATATGTGTCCATATTGACACTGGTGAGCCTATGCATAATGGCCCAGTGGGTTATTGTGTTGAAGGGTTTTGCAAGGTTCAGGTAGGCCGTGTGGACAGCTGTCCCTATGTTGATGGACCTGTTAGCCATTCAAAGAATACAAACAGGTTCAAGAGACAAGATCTGCCCACAACAATGCTGAAATGTGTAGGACACAGTGTCTGTAGGTTCCCGATGCCTATGTGTATGAGTCCCATGACAATACGCTCCATAGCTTTGCAGCTATGGCTACATAGGCTTATAGGGCAATATTGTCTGTGGTCCATTGTGGCACCAACTCTGTGGAGCAGGACCACTGTTGCTGTACGCCATTCCTTGGGTGCATATCCTGTGGTAACTCTGATATTGAACAGTGATATAATGTGAGGGTTGCGTCTGTCATGATGCTCATGTAAGATGCAGGCTGGGACACCATCTGGTCACATTGATACTATGATGTACGCTTTAGGGAGGGCAGCACTCACCTGTTACTGTGTGATGTCAGGGAGGTTATACTCTGTTGGAATGGATAGTTGCTCCTTAGGGGGGATGGGTGGGAAACATCTGTACTGAACCTGTTTGCCAGGATGTTGGCAATGCCAGTGGGTTCAGAGTAGGTTTAGTCAGTATGCAGTAACTCACAGCATGTCAGTGAGTGTCCACCCAGGTTCCTGACATAACTGAAGAAGGCCGTGTGATAGTCCTACATGTCTATTGCAATTGTCTGGTAGAAACGGCCCTTAGAAAAGTTCATGAGTGATTGTATCTGTCTGCTAGTACAGATCACAGATGCCTTCCCAGTCTGGGATTGTGCTCTATCATGTAGTAGCTTCCTCTTGACGTTGCACAACTTATTAATGGCTGGGGTTTACCAGACAGGTCCCCTGCCATTGGAGTAGTGAGTCCTGTTGTTATTTGGGATAGCATAATCCATGCAGTCCACTAGGTGTCCATAGAATGTGTATGCAAAGGATGCAGCAGTGTGAGCCGTATTTGCCACTGTCTCAGGGTCTCTGAAGGATACCACCTTGCTTCGGTGAAGTGAGACGTTGGCTCATGAGAAGTTCACCAAGATTAACCAGGAGGGGTGTGTGGAGGGTATATGTATGTCCTGTGAGATATATGCATGTTCTGACCTTACCAATGAGGGGTATATCACTGGTGTGGAACATAGAGTCCCCATGTTGGTGATGATCAGGTCCAATATGTATTCCCCCTTGTGGCTGTGCTGACTGGTTGTGCCATAGCATATGAGTCTAAAAATTGCAGCGACTGTTGGGTGAGGGTGTTGGGGCTTGAGTAGTATCCCTAGTCAATATTTGTGTATATGAAGTCACACTATGTAATGGTGTTTGTGGAGACCTTCATATTCTCCATAGTTCCCACGAAAGCCGAGTGTGGTTCCTGAGTTTTGGAGTGTGTTCTGTAGCAGGCAACAAACTGAAAGGCAGTATTGCACAATGGTAGTTGTATATGTATGGTCTGTGATACTTTGTGCAGTGCTACTAACCCAGAGGTGTGTGTATCTGTGATGTATATGGATACTCCCCCTAGTTGTGTTGTCTGTTCCAAGTCTTGTTGTCAGACAGTATGGTATGATACATAACATGGTAGTGCTGGTGTGCATAAGCGAGCCTAAACCAGGTGTCTGTCAGTGCACAGATATCGCTATCCTCCATACTGAGGAGATTCCTGAGTGACCGCAATATGAGGTTAACAAAACTGTTGTTGAGCAGCATTACCCTTAGTTTCATTTAACCTGTAATGTCTATGGAGGTGGGTTTGTCTTCTGAACCCTGCTTAAAAATGGCGCTATGGTGGTAGCAAGAGCCTTAGCCAGCATTCCAAAGTCCAAGGGTGAGAGGTGCAAGCTGTCCATAGTGAAGCTACGTGGCATGTTGAGCATGTCACCATAGGCTGACAGACACTGTATCCCCTATGAATTAAACAAATGTGTTAGGCAACTGTTAAATGTCAGATGTGTGTCCGTATACAGTGACATCATAATTGGTGGGTGTAAGATGCTAGACAAGGTCAGGGTCATACTGGCCTGGGCTACATGATCAGAGTGTTCCTCCATGTATCATGTTATGTGGTCCAGGGAGTACCGTCTGAGGTTATACACACCAGCATGGACAATGATGGTGCCAGTCCTGTACTTGCTTTGGAGTGACCTGACTGCCTGTGTTATGCGACAGATCCTGGCACCCAGCAGACAGCCCAAAGTGACTATTCCCTTGTTAGGGCTGATGAGTGGTACGTCAGTGTGTCTGACAATAAATGTCGCCTATTACAAGTGTATTAGGTGTGTTGTTTAGCCCGAAGGACAGTGACTGTGTGGCACACTGACATTGTGAACTATGTGATATGTGGGTATTGTAGTGGGGTAGCAGGTGTGTGTGTGTGTCTGCTTTGGAGGTCTCTGCTGCTTAGGTAGAGTACATTTACAGCATCCGAGTATGTCCATGTGTGATAATGTGGTTTGAGTGCTGTTGCTAGAGGATATGTGAGACTGATATGTGGTTTGTGTGGTTACCTTCACCACCTGATAGACTGTGCCAGTCATGGGTCGAGAGAGTTCAGCACCCTGTATGTCTGTATAAGTGCATCTCACACATATATCTGAGTTTGTCGGGAGGAGGAGAGGGTTGTCTGTGTACATGAGGCAGATGTGACATTGTGTCAATATCACAATATCCACCAGCTGGACTGAAGACAACACACAAAACCAACCCCTGGACATGCCAGGATATTATCATGACATATTCTGTAGCCTGATCACAAAGGATCAGTAGGGTGTTAAGCGTATAAAAGAGTATAACAGGAGATATCACATGTAGAATGGATGAGCAGCTACCCCCACTGCCAAAAGCATGGCAGCAAGTGGAATACATTGATTCCCAATATGTGTCATGCACAAACTACAGAACAAACAGATCATGCACCTGAACAGTCAGCTGAGCCTCACCCCCTACACAGGATGTGGAACCGTTGAATGTGTCACAGCTACATATGGCACTCCCCACAAGTGTTGGTGCACAACACACCATGGGAAGTCAAGTCCAGAATGCCTATGAAGTCTGATCTGCAAGGTCATGGAGTCCATCATGGTTGCAGTCATAAACAGAGCTATTGGAAGCTAACATACACACAACCCTACCAACTGTGGTATGTTCATGTGCGGATCATGGTTCCCAAACATGCTAGGCTATTTGCAAGGCAGCCATCCAGGACATACATCAATGAACACATCTACACATGTGTCACATAGACTTTGAATAGCCCTTTATCAACATCCCAGACACATGTAGTATCCACAAAACCAACAAGCTGTACATAAATATGTGTTGACATATGACAGAATGTCAATGTGTCCACAGATAGATCACAGAAGGTAAGGATTCTGAGGTCTTGTTCAAGCTGTTGACACCTGCTGACCCACATAGGCCATTCCTGGAATGGCATAAATCAAAGTGTACACACATCGCCATGTCCAGTCTGATGATGTCACCATCCTATAAATACAGCAGGAGAAGGGAAACCAGCCAGTAAAGCAAATAGTGTGCCATGTTAATGTGTGTGTCTCTCTCTCTCTCTCTCTCTCTAGTATCATAACATAGTTCGAGAGGGGTTTGAATCCTGCAAACAGTGAGTGCATGTTGGGGGGGTGTATGTGTGCAGTTTTCTTTGAGAGGTGTTCCCTTTTTGGAGACTGGGAAAACTCACTAAAAGAGGTGCAGTCCTTTTTGGAAAGTCTGATGATGTCACCATCCTACAAATACAGCAGGAGAAGGGAAACTAGCCAGTAAAGCAATTAGCACGCCGTGTTAATGCGTCTCCCTGTAGTATCATAACATAGTTAGGTAGGATTTTGAATCCTGCAAACAATGAGTGTGGGAGGAGTGTGTATGTGTGCAATTGTCTTTGAAAGGAGCGCCCTTTTTTGGAGGCTGTGAAAACACACCAAAAGAGGTACATTCCTCTTTGGAAAGACTGATGACATCACCATCCTATAAATACAGCCAGAGAAGGGAGACCAGCCAGTAAAGCAAATAACGTGCCATGTTAATGCGTCTCCCTATAGTACCATAACATACTTAGGTAAGGGTTGGAATCCTGCAAACAGTGTGTATGTGTGCAATTGTCTTTGAAAGGAGTGCCTTTCTTGGAGACTGTGAAAACACACTAAAAGAGGTACATTCCTTTTTGGAAAGACTGATGATGTCACCATCCTACAAATACAGCAGGAGAAAAGAAACCAGCAAATAAAGCAAATAGTGCACTGTGTTAATGCGTCTCTTTTTAGTATCATAACAAAGTTAGGTAGGGGTTTGAATCCTGCAAATGCTGACTGTGTGTATGTCAATGTGGTGTGGGTTTTGCTTTTACTATGGTATGACATAGTATGATTACAACAGTAAGTGCATTGCACACATCAGGTATCTGCATGGCAGATATATATGTGTACATGTCCCCTCAATCAGTACATAGGTGTGAAGCCTGCATACTACATGAATACATTTGTTTCCATTGACAGGTTGTGCCGCTGCTTCTCAGATCGTAGGTCACATATGTATGTATGTGATAAGGCTGTCCACTGTCATGTTCTGTGGCCAAGGTCATCTGAGGCACACACACCCATGACAGTTATTTAAGAGTAGTGTGAGTGAGGGTATATGCCTGGGGTATATGTCAGACATGGTCATACACAACAAAGACTGCCAAGAATGGACAATCTTTATAGGTGTACGACTGCCTTGTGGATATGCATTCAGGCCTCTAATGTCTTATGTGATACACCTTGGGACTCCACAATACCTATGGATATGTGGATACCAAGGGACACATGACATAACATGAGGCTGTATGTACACATTGGTACCCAACATACATGTTGAGGGCTACCACCTGAGTGGTACTGACAGGATAGTATGTATAGTACATGAGGATGACTATGCCATAATCGGCTTACTGCTATACAGCATGTATCAGGCAACAGGTATCTGTCTGTATGATACCCTTGTGTAGGATATGCGTCCCATCCTGGGAATGCATTGTAGGCCAATCCATGCATTTCCAGATTTGGATGCATACATTCCTAGTGTGTCTGCATGTACCTAAGGGGGCTATATGCCAAACAGGTGTGGTCACAGGAATGGGTGGCGGTCATTACCACTGGTTAGTGTTATAGTGTAGCACCGGAAGGATCCAATTGTTACTGGGTTCCCTACTACTGTGTGTCATTTGTCAGGACTTCATCCAATGATTGCTTATAGTCATGCTGTTGAGGTTGTGTATACTACCAGACCGCAAATCATTGACAGATATTAACGGTATCACCCACAGCATAGTGTCAACCCATGTCATACACACGTCTACACATGTTAGTACATAACTGTAGTAGAATTCATACTGGCCATTGAAAGATACTATGAGATGTTAACAATGTGTATGACAGGGTATCCCACATGTCCCATGTGTCCACTATGCACGTACATCCAGACAGTGCGCACCCACCATGTTCACAGATGTACACTTGCTAATCTGTACTGCACACATCACACATGTACTGTCCACTCACTAACACATGCTGGCAACACATTACACTTCATCCAAGTGGCACATGGGTAGACAATACATACTCAGACCTAACAGTGGTGTAAACAATGCTACATTGACAATCAGAGCTTTAATGCATAATGTCTGCTCAGATATACCTACAAGGATGTCGTTACACTTCCTTGTTGACAACTTGCTATTATTGCTACACTGCTATAGTGTCACCCTGTGCATCAGCACCATGTTAGCCTGTCCCTCCGTCAATGATGCAGATGACAGGAGACGACACAGGTATCATCATAAGCACAGGGCATTTTGTTGTTTGCCATAGCCTGACATTGACCCATCCAATCGACATGTCTCTGTGTGTGTGTGTGTGTGTGTGTGTGTGTGTGTGTGTGTGTGTGTGTGTGTGTGTGTGTGAGTGACAACAGTACAGCATGGGCCAATGTTGATGTAATGTGTGTGTGCATGTGTGAGCCCTAGTTGTTTGGTTATTGTGTGTGTGTCTGCATGCACACAGCTCCACCATGTGGCTGCCATATACGGTAGTGCGTGGGACAGCCACAGACTGTACCTGCTAGGCTTTACAGATCACTGTCTCTGGCCATGGACACAGTACCTGTGCCTGGCAGGGGTGCTACGGACAGTATTGGGTACCAACCCTGACTGGGTACTGTCATCAGAGGCAGAGGTATGACGACTGGACCCATGTCCCTGCTGGGACTGGCCAGAGCCATGTGTACGTGGTCTACAGGATTGGTCAATGGACAGGCCAGCCCCAGCATTGCTGGGGCTGGTCCTGCCACTATGGGAGCGGCTGTGAACTGTCGGCTGTCCGCAACCACTGCCAGCTGTTGCTGGCATGCGTCTGCATCGATGTTGCAACCGTCCCGCATGGTCCTAGCTCATGGAAGATATGTTGTGGAAGGCATCTAATGTCTCCCCCAACATCTGTCAACGACCTCGGTGTAAGTCCGGATGGCACTGGCAAGGTCACGGATGTTGTCATTGATAGCGGTGTAATGTGCCCCCTGCGCCCTAAGTCCCTGCCTGGTGTACTGTTTCATACATGCCTGAGCCTGTATTATAGCCTGGAACATACTGGTATCATAAGACCTGTGAGGGCACACCTGCCAGGGGCAATACGACCAGTAGTGCTCCCCCGAGAACCCCTGGACCTCCGCCTATGTGGTACCATTCTGGGTGTATGGCTTTGGCTGCTGTGAGGGGATGCAAGTGCCATGGGTACCACACTCTCCTGGTAAATGCCAACTGTATGCTGTCCCCCGTCTATGGCCATTGGTGGTGAGGGATGCATTGACAGTATGAGTGTGCACATAGATGGGGATGAATGCTGTGTACTGTCAACTGGCAGACCAATGACAGACCCTGTCAAATCTTCCTGTGCCAAAATACATGTGTCATCATCACCACTATTTGTGGCAGTGGCTTTAGGTTGCCTGCTGCTTTCGCCAACCCCTAAATCAGCACCTGTGACAGGAAGACAGGAAACACACTTTACGGTCTGCACATGCACACATGCACACATGAACATATGCACACATGCACACATGAACACATGCACACATGCACACATGCACACATGCACACATGGACACATGGACACATGGACACATGCACACATGCACACATGCACACAAGCACACATGCACACATGAACACTAATACACACCTCACTACAGCACATACACACACATACCAGCAATCCAACACATACTCTATAGTGGGTGAAGGTGGGTGTCAGTATCACAAGGTAGACAGTCACCACACACATATCAGCATGCAGAATATGTGTTGCACAAGACCATGCAGTGCAAGTGTAGACACCCCTATTACATGGCAGTATACATGGCTTTGATGCAACTGTGTAGTTGTTCAGTGATTGGCTACACCCTGGAACACAATGCGTACATGGACACAATATTGCTGTGCAGGTATTATCAGCTCTGCAATGCCCTGTGCACCATCACTCACAAGTATACATGCCATGGCTGCATGTGTTATCTGTGTGACACATAGATATCCATGTCTGAGTGCAGTGTCTGTGTCCATAGCAGATAATAGTGAGCATGGGTGTAGCACATGCATGCTATGTACACACACGGGATGTGCGGTGCATGTTGATGTGAAGGAATCCCAATGCTCGACATGGCCAGTGTACAGTGGTTATGGTGAGTGTGGGACATATTGCAGATATGTGGGTGCCAGACATGGCATGGCATGCTACACGACTGCAACATTAAACACCACACATAACCAATGTATGTCAAGTGACCTATACCCCCACTAGTATTCCAGGACATATATATGACACTTTGTGTGGATGGTGACTGCTGTGCATATTGTGTATACTGGCATATGTAAGCACACAGACAACATGCTATGCATATTGTGTATAGGTGCATATGTTTGCACACACACACAACACTGAGGTGCAAAACAATGACTGCTATGAGTAGTACTGTGGTCACTGTAACTGGATGGGGTGTAGTACCCTGTGCCATCATCAACATGCATCTTGTGGTCACTCACAGCTACTAATGTGTGCAAGACCACCGCCTAGCATGCTGTACCTGAACTGCAGTGCCGTGGCTACGTTCACAATTACACAGCCACTTGTACATGGGTGTGTGAGGTGCCCAATAGGGAGCATTACCTAACATGACTATGTTATGTGTTGCAGAGTGTTGCACAGACCCATGATAGGCCTCTACCCCTGAGGTACATCATGTGTGTGTGCATGACATGTGGGATACTGAAGTGTGACCTTACAGTGGGTGTGTGGTAATGCCAAATGTAGCATGTTTTCATGTACTGCATATGATAAACGTGTTCTGTTGTGTGCAGCTGTAGCAACTATGCATATCCAATGTGCAGTACAGTGTTGCCACAATTGTGTCTGCTGCACTGTGCATTGCATGTGATTGAGGCAGCTACTGACTTTACTGAGATGATTGATGTCTCACAGCAAACCTGCACAGCATGCATTATGCGTAGGTGTGTTACGTGTACATGGCCTACACCTCACCTATGACATGCACATTTCATTACCAATATTAAAGTGTTAACACACTCACCAGCATGTATTGTCTGCCCTGCTGTCACACCAGAGGGACCCAGAAGAATATGACACAGTTTGTCAGTGGCCACAACTGTGGCATTGCTACTGTGAGTGTGCTAAATGACAGTGGAACAACAGTCAACAGTCACAGGTGTACAGATACTATTCCAAATATCAGTATTGCACATGTTAGGCAGCACAACTGCTAAACACACAGTACACATCTTACATATGCATATTCTAACAATACAGGTAATGGTAGTCTACAGCTAGGGCATATTACCTGCATGCTCCATGTCATCCTGCTGGGTGGCTCTGGACTCCATGATGACACCTGTGTGACGCTGTTGCTGCTGTAGGCCAGGAGCCACCATGCTTAGGAGCAGCTCCTCCACTCTGGTGACGGGGGGATGTATGGCCGCCTCACCACCTGTGGCAAGCTTTTTCCTATGGATATCAGACGCACTCCGCCGAACATGTCTAATTGAATCACTGCAGTGATGACATACCTACTCATATGTCCGGTTATGCATGCCTATGTCATTTACGCGGTGAACATGGTCTTGCCACAGTGCAGTATGGCCATGCTGGTGCTGGCTGGCCCTGGAAAAAAGCAGGTTATAGTGCTGCACCAGACTCTTCAGAATTTCCTGCTCCTCTGCAGCTGAATACAATGGATTACATTGATGAGCCATAACCCTGGAAGACGATTAAACGACATGTGCGAGCATGTCATGTGGCACACTTAAAATTATGAAGTACAGATATCACTTAACTGCCATATATAGCATCTATCTGTCTATCAGAGGATACGCACATTCAATACCACATATCAGTGCTCAGCCCACAACTGGCTGACAGTGCCTGCAACACTCCATATAACACACCAGTATACACTAGTAGTCGGCATACTGTTTGGGATACAATGCACAACCTCGCCCCGGGGTGTATATCAAGCTAATGCATGAAGAAATATGTCATCCAATGCAATAAATGCCATGTACATTTACAGTATTACTGGTAAACCACCCTAGTCTATGATGCCATACCTCTACCTAACATATGTGCATGGTTGTTAATATAGCTGGCATACTGCTGTAACAGAGTATACATGTTGCTAGGTACACACACATACCTTGTAACATACATGTCATTACAGGCATGGTACAGGCATCATTAAACACACATCAGACATACATACAACACACAGATGTATGCCTACACAGATGAGCATTACCTGTGTACCTTATAGTACTGTTTGCCCTTACTTACAGATTCCTATGCCTGTGGTATGTAATCTGTGCAGACTACAGGAAACACACAAGACAGTGTTACCAGGGACTGTGAACATACACCATACTGTGCTGTTTAAGCCTACAGCTTCAGGTAGTACAACAGTTCATATGTGAGCTGGAGTCACCAGCAGTACCACATACTGAGCATACATGTATTGCTTCAGCCTACATTGGGACACCACAGTCATACACAAGGAACTACGTCACAACATATGACATCCTACTATGTCTGCATCCCAATAACTGACACATCTTTCTCCGGCCTCACACCTAGGACACAAACTACCATGACAGACACAACCTTACACTAAGCTATCACACCTTTACAAACCTTGCACACAGTCACTGTCACACTCATTCCACTTCACATAGTAGGTATTGCACTGAGTACATGTGTGTGTGCATTGTGTCATAGGTGGGTAATACACTATTGGCCCTAGGGCCTAGAGCAGCCTAGCCATATGATACCCTGGCCTTTGACACACATGTAATGTGATTTCACTTGCTCCTGTCAACTGGATACACAGAGGTGAATCCCAGGGCATATTACCTATCTCCAAAACAATCATCAGGGGTATGTATGACATCTGCTAATGAGGAGCCTTGTTTGTTCATGCTGGGTGGTTTAGTCCAGAGTATGGCATATTTGTGGATAGGACCCTGTACCTCCAGCATGTGCTGTTTAGTGAGGTGACAAGGATTAGGGCCCTAGGTCATGTAGCCCAGAGGGATTGTGAGGTGTTTGTCATGGTGGTTGGCTGACTGCTATGGGTGTGACATACCACTGTATGTCCGGCAGTGATAACCTCTGAGTGGGCGGTATGCAACGCACTCTAGCTGTGGTTTGTGAGTCAGTCTACATAGGGCATGTGTTTGAGGGCAGTATTACTCTTTGTTAGGTATGTCTGTGGCCTTTTCACTTGCTGTAGTTGTCATGTGAGGTACATACCACATGTGGCATTGTGATGAGTAGAGGGGAACACCGACCTATATTTCCCAAGATGACACACCTTTTGTGATGACACATACCACGTAGACAGATTACATTACTACTGTTGTCACTGTGTTTATCAAAGGTGAGCCTACTATCCACCTGTGTCCCGTGTACCCTTCTGACACCATCAGTGTTAGGCAGGCTACCACCTATGTGGCAGTTACTGGGTAAGGTGTTTTGGAATGAGGTATGGCACTGCGGTATCAACACTGGTGTTCAGTCCATGTCTTAGACAACAGGCACCTGTTGCAGTACGTATGACCCCTTGTCTCACTCACTCTCTTTTATATATATATATATATATATATATATATATATATATATATATATATATATATACACATACATACATATATCCATATCTATCCATATCTATCCATATCCATACATATCCATACATATCTATATATATCTATATATATCTACATATATCCATATATATCCATATATATATCTATATATAGCCATATATATATATATCTATATATATCCATATATATCCATATATATCCATATATATCTATATTTATCCATATATATCCATATATATCTAAATATATCCATATATATATATCTATATATCTATGCACACATATATATGTATATATACATGTATATATACACATACATGTAAACATCCATTGCTGTACATATAGTTGCACATATAGGTACATATACTGCCCACCTTTCATGGTGGAGATGTCAATTATGCAACAGTTGTGAGACATACGGTTATGGAATACTATTGCACAATGTTGTGCAGAATGCATTCTGCTGTCCTCAGGCCATATAGCTGTTGCAGGCCTCACTGCCTGTAGCTCAGTCCCACAGCATTTAACCAAGTAGTACTTTAAAATACGAAGAAAAAGAAAATGCGGCTGACCGCAACCAGTCCAGAGGCAGTGGATGTTGCAACAAGTTATGCACAAAAATGCTATCAAGATACCACTTGCTTCTTCAATTTAAGAAGTACTATTTTGTAGTGAAACATGAATTATTTGTTATAGGATTTAGCTACCTGTTCATTTAACTAGAGTGTGTTTTTTGTAAGTTTATTATATTTTAAAACAGTTTACTTACACAGTTAGTATTTGTGTAGTTTGCACATTACAACAACTTCATTAAGACACCTGTGAGATTTGTAGGGTAGCATTGTTTGTTAAAAATTCGTTAAAAATTCCTTAAAAAGAATTTTCAATGAGGTTTCTTATTTTATATTTTAAATATTGATAATAACACAAGTTGGATTTTAAATTTATGTAGTAGACGAATTTATGAATTTAACAAACAGGGTAGGATGTATTATGATTTTTATGATACATCTTCCTTTTGGTACAAGCAAAAACATAATGACATCATTGTTTTGCTAAATACAATTTAATTAATTGTTTAATTGGTCCACCAATGAAATGTTTTTAACATTAGTTTAAAAGCTTCAACTTCAGTTGTTAAAGTCACACTTGATAAAGCCTGGTAATACCGGGCGAAAGCGCTTGTGGCAATTTCTGTGGAATAAAAGCTGTTTATTTTATCTCGTTGGTGCGTTGGTACTTCTTAAATTGAAGAAGCAAGTGGTATCTTGATAGCATTTTTGTGCATAACTTGTTGCAACATCCACTGCCTCTGGACTGGTTGCGGTCAGCCGCATTTTCTTTTTCCCCACAGCATTTAACACCACATGACATATACCTGCACTGCTAGCTTTCTGCAATGCCACACACTACAACCTATATACGTGCACATAGCAGCCTTCAACAACATACTTATGTCCAGCCTTCACTAACAGTTACAGTATGTCCCTTGCCCTATGCAAATGTGCATGTACATATAGATACGGACTGCTGCCACATATGGATGATTCACAGTATGAATTCGGATGTCACCAAATACATATCTGTTACATACCTTACCTTTGTATTCCTCACCTCCATCTGTTGTAGGTGTTCTTTTTAATTTTTTTTTTTTTTTTTGGTGTGGTTTCCTCTGTGTGCTGCTGTTTGTTTTCAGCATCTGTCTCCTTCTGCCTGTTTGTGTCTGTCTGTCTCTGTCTGTCTCTCTTGCTCGTGCTCTCTCTCTCTCTCCCAGTTGTTGCAATGATATTATTGCATGTGTGGACAGCAGATACAGGCTGCTTTTCTAGGTATCTGCACATGTGCATGTGATGGCCTCTGCACCAATTGGTGCCCACCATTTAGTAATTGCATGCAGCCTGCTGTGTGGTAATTGCAGTTCTCACTGTGATTTCAGGACACTGCTATAAAATGATAGGTTAGGTAGGTGTAGCCCTTTCAGTTTTGCAAGGTGGGGACCATGCTTGTTTGCTGTGGACACTGTTGTCTCAGTCAGAAGGTTGGTATATGTCTCATATCTGAAGCTGGGTTGTAGCCAGTGAAATGCATGTTGTACTGAAACCTGCCTGTTGCTTCTTCCAGTACACTCTTCTCAGTGTGTAGGTTTACTCACACCTCCTAATGCTAACACTGGATACATGGGAGTATGTACTTTCTTTTTGAATAAGAGAATTAACTGGCATACAAAAGTAGTCATTGCAATGTATTCCTATGGCTTTCCTATTTTCCCTTTACATTCACTCATTGTAATGCACGTTATATTTCTTTCAGCACCAAGTTTTTGTCTATCTGCTGTGGTGTAGTGGTATTTCAAGCAGACTGATGAATCTAAGGTCCCGGGTTCAAGACTATCAAGGTTTTTTTATTTTGCTGCTGAGCAGTACAAGGGCCTTGCCATACAGAGTGACTAAGGCACTTTTAAGCAGTTGTAAGTGGGTTAGCTTAGCTTAGCTTATTTTATTTTAGCAATACTAAGCCAATCTTGGCTTAGCTTATCATATCTTAGCAATGCTAAGCTAAGCGCACACATGCGCACACTGGTGCAAACCCGCTTACTACTATTTACAAGTGCTCACTCCCGCTAACCCCTGCGCTCATTTCTTTGACAGAAAAATAAATGGGGAGATAGGAATGTGGTGATAAAGGGTGTACAAAGAGGGAAGACAGTAGGGAAACCAGCTCAAGATGTACAGGATGGGTGTGGAGAGGGTCCATAGCTGCCCATTTCTTTACCAGCAACAGCTGTGCATATGCAATACATTAGGAGGGATATTTGAAACCTTCCACCCCTGAGAGAGGGGTGAGGACAACTAAGTGTGTTGTACTACCAATTATGAATATCAGGCACATGCACTGTTTGTGAACTGCTACACTGTCATTCGTATGTTAGTCACTTCTGAACAGTTTGTGGTTTGTTTGTGTTGACATTAGCACAGTCTGCTCAGGACAACTGGACATATTTCACTACTGTGTATGCCTACCTACACCCTTGGTTGTGCCTGACTACACGGGTATATAGTACCTTTGGGTAGGGGTGCAGAAGTGCAGAGTGCATTATTTATTATCGTGTGATGTTTATCTTACTGAACATGCAGAGTTGCTGTGTACCTGTAAGTCTATAAAGGCTAGTAGTCTGTCTGAGTAGCTCCCACCTGTGGACATATCCAGATGGTAGACAGAGATCAGCCTAGTATTCTTTGACTGTGCACTACAGCAGTCTTTTCAGCACCTGAACAATGGCATTGTCACAGGTGGTTGCTAGCAGTACATGGCTACGTCCTTTGATATTTCTGTATTGTACTTCTACATAAGGGCATGCTTGTGGGATTCATTCTACAGCTCTTTGCAGAGTGTGTAACAGCAGACAAACTGATATGCCTGTGTGTTTCTGACTCTTCCAGGCCTCAGATACTCTCATGTATATATTTGAACAGCCTCAGGGAAAGGTACATATAACTGGGATACACCTGTGATATATTTCAGACATTTTGCAGTTCAGACTTTGGGGGATTCAGAGCATATATATTACTACACCTTTTCTGACGTGCAAGCAGTGTCTACTCTCACTTATTGACATTTGTCATTAAGTGAGATTCCCCACCTTTATGCCTACTGTTAGTACATTTCCCAGGGAGTCAGAGGGGCACAGCTAACATTTGTTTACAAATCAGGGTCATTACTGTAGAGCAGTCCTGCTCTGATACTGTGTAGGGTTTGTAAGGTGCTACTGTAACATTATTCCCTACTAGCATGGCTGATTCTCTTTTCACAGTCATGTCATGCAATTCCACAACACCTGCTGGTTAAGGCCCACAGAACAAGATTTGTGTTATGCCATTCCTATTTTCCCTTTACATTCACTCATGGTAATGCATGATATATTGCTTTCAGCACTAATGTATTGTATATCTGCTGTGGTGTAGTGGTACTTTATGCAAACTGGTGAATCCAAGGTCCCGGGTTCAAGACTGGCAAGTGTATTTTATTTTGCTGCTGAGCAGTACAAGGGCCTTGTCATACAGAGTGACTAAGGCACTTTTAAGCAGTTGCATGTGGGTTTTTGTGGGTTTGCGTGAGACTTAGCAATGCTTAGCTAAGCGCACACAAGCTCACACCCGCGCACCCCCGCTAACTACTGCTTAAAAGTGCTTACTCCCGCTAACGCCCACGCTAATTTCTTTTAAATAAAAGAAAATGGGGAGATAGGAAAGTGGTGAAAAAGGGGGCAGAAAGAGGGAAAGACAGTAGGGAAACCAGCTTGGGATGTGCAGGATGGGTGTAGGGAAGGTCCATAGCTGCCCATTTCTTTACCAGCTACAGCTGTGCATATGCTTGAAATTTGATGTGAAATTTGAAACCTTCCACCCCTGAGAGAGGGGTGAGGACAACAAAATATGTTGTACTGTCAATTAGAATTATCAGTTTACATGTCCAGTGGACATGTGTGTGAATTGGGCAGCTATGTATGGGGCATAATTTTTTTGTGGGAACAGATTGCCCTTTTTTTTATTTTTTTTTCAGGTGAGAGTGGAATATGAGGTAGAGGAAGTAGGTATATTTGGGGAGGTAGGTTGGGGAGGTAAACAGACAAGACAAACAAGACGCATACAGGGGCGGAGTTTGACACATGGGGTGGGTGAACACAATTGATGGGGAAGGATGTTTGGAAATTGCAAGCCCATGAGCCCACAGATGGTAACAGTGGAACTGAGATCCCCACCCATGGGCAGTCACCACTGCACCTTCACAGCCCCGAGGGTGGCTGTGCTGAGGGCTGTGTAGGATGGGCAGGCTCACCTGAGAGACGCGCCACTGTCACCTCGAGCTGGCGTAGGGGATCAGCGACTGAACGCTGCATCTTCCTATGCACCACAGCCCGGACCCTAGCAAGGGTGCAAGGTGGTCCTCCTCCATCCACGCTTGCACGGGGGGATGAGCCCCATCCCCTGCAGCGCTTCCACCCAAAGGGGGCACAGGACCAATGGAGGAGGGGAGCCCAGGCTGGGCACCAGAGCCGCTGGTGCCAGGTGCACTCGCCAACTGAGGAGGGACAGGTGGGTCCGCTGGGACTGGCCTTCCAATACGTTCTGTGATTAGGTGTGTTTAATTACAACATAAACAACAGCATTCCAGATTAGTTGTAACAGCATGCAGTAATATTCCCATTAACCCAACAAACCAAGGTTCCAACAGCTGAACAGCAAGCATAACACATGCATATATTGAACGACAGTGGATATTCCAACAGCATGCAGGGATGTTTGGTAGCAACAGGCCACCATGAACGTGGTGTTTGAACAGGGCACATGCATCAACATCAATGCAAATATTTATAAAACAATAGGACATATGTCCCAACAAATATTTAAGGTTACACATACCCATTGAGGTGTGGAATTGCATGGTTTATGCACATATGGTAGGGTGTAGAAAAAACCTCGGTTAACATCTTATAATGACCTTTTAGTCTACACTACATTCCCAGTGATTGCAAGTGTATATCCCCTACCTGTATTATTACACTTGCCACCATACATTAGGTTGTGTCATGGGTATGGCTAGTTCAGTATATGCCTGACCTATATCTGACATACTAACTGTCCAGGATGCAGATGTTACTGCTACATATTTCTTGTTTGCATTTATATTTCTTTATCTACATATCTGGGATGTTTTCACATGACATTTTCACTTCAATTTGTACAGAACCCTGCATTTCTTGACACACACTCACATTTCTGGTGAATAATTGCATGCTACATGTGTGCCAGGTTTACTTATTCATGCCAGCCAGTAACTGACTATTGTGAACTGTATATATGTTTCACAGCTACTAGCACTTCCATCACCCATTTTATATGGGACTGCATAACTCTGGGTTGCCAGCACATTTTCAAACAGTACTGTCTGTATAATGCAAGGGTACAACAACATTTCAGACTCTGTGACACAGACACACTCTGGGTTTTAGACCTTTATTAATGACATTGCACACTTTTCCACAGGCTCACTCCTTTATTTGTTTTAACGGTGTTTATGGCAGACATGTTCAAGACATATTATACTTTTATTAATAGGTTAGAAAAATCTTTTTTCAGGCTCACTCACTTATGTTATATGACAGTGCCTGCAGAGATATTATTCTAGACATATGTTACCTTTCTTAATGGGTTACTATACTCTTTTTCTGCCTCTCTGACATTTTTATCTGACATTACATGCAGAGGACTTATTCAGGCAATTCTATGGCTGTTTTATTGGACTACAACACTTTCTTTCATGCTCTCTCCCATATTTTATATAACAATACATGCAGAATAATCACTAACCTGCCTGGTGGCGCAGCCTTAGCAGCCTATCAGCATAGGCTTGCTGATTCGTAGCACGGTCACCTGCAGCTGTAAAGTAAATGAAGTGATATTGAGACATACCTATCCATTATACATACTCCATTATCAATTCTTACATACTGCATTCCATGGCTACATACTCAGTTGTGGGGCATTCTGCATCCCACAGGCCTCCTGTATCCACTGTTTCAGGCGGTCCTGCTTTCATCTCTTCAGGTCTGCATGGTGGTGACGGACCTACTCACCAGTTTGAGGAACGCCTGTGGCACTGGTGAGGTCACGAGCTAACCAGTTCCAAGCCTCTGCCTTGGTCTCTGTCCCTTGGAACTGGCCTTGCAGGAGTCTTGACTCGTGACGGTGGACAAGGAGCCAAACCATGTATTTGGACTCCTTGATGCCCCAACGTTGTGCTCAGAAGCGTGAACCCTCTCCTGCACCTGCCATTCTGACTGCAAATGTGAGCTACAATCAGTTATGGCGAGTATTCCTGCCTATGGGGCTTAAATATGCTGCATTTCCCACACTTATTTTGTGATTGGTCATTTTGTAAAATTCTCAGCTGACTGCAGACCTGCTTAGTAATGGTTAAACTACCATTCATAAGTTTATGAATGTTAATAGTGGCTGCTTCCCCTATGTTGTCATGGCTTAGTGGTTCTGTACTTTGATTATGATGCACAGTGTCCTTGGTTCGAACCTTGTCATTCTTTTATTTTAATACTGTCTAGACAGGCTAGGGTGTGTGGCTGTGTTTAAGAAACTTAGCTCTACAATGCTCCATGGTGCCTTATGGTGCCCTGGTTGGCACGACGCTCACGTCCGCTCAAACACATTGCGCTTGGTAAAATATTTTTAAACTTTGGGCAACTCTATTGCGCTGGGTAAAGCGCTATTAAACTATGGGAAACTCTGTTTAGCTGGGTAAAGTGCTATTAAGCTATGGGCAACTCTGTTTAGCTGGGTAAAGCGCTATTAGACTATGGGCACCTCTGTTTAGCTGAGTAAAGTGCTATTAAACTATGGGCACCTGTGATTAGCTGTGTAAAGCATTGCTTAACAGCAGGCTATTATATATCTGGATCCTTTAAAAATATTTAGTTTGTTCACTGATACATTGGCCATGTCACTGCTTTTAATAAAATTTTAATCATATATGTCTGGTATTATTTCAAATACTGATTTAAAACATAAATAAGCAGGGGAGTGGTGGGACTCAAACCGTGAATGCCTTCTCTTTGTGCATACGCTCTACCATTACGCTATTACAATTTGGTGTGAGTTGCATAAATATTCTTTCTTATGCTCTTCCATGTCAAAATTGCTAACTCTAAGCAATGGGCACACCCGCGCACACACATGCAAATACGGGCAGCTATAGCATGGATTTAAAAAAATATATAATTATTTACTTTATATAAGTGTGATGGGGGTTTACAGTGTCAGGGAGTGTGGTGTTGGGTGCAAGTACATCTGAGTGAACTTGCTCTTGTGTGTTGACATTATGCTTTTTAAAACCTTGCAGGGGCGTGCACATTTAGACTGCTCAGCAGTCGGACACACCCCCTGCTTTCCTACTCAGTCCGTGTAAGAGTTACAGTTGAGTCAGCGTGCCCTCATGAATATTCATGGCACACTGACGTCAAACCATTCAACTGCAGCCTCTGAGTAAGACTTATTAAGTCTTACATGGAGGATTAGTGAATCCAGGGGTCAGCTTATTCTGTTGTAGATAAGAATGTAATTAACAACAGTTTTTTGAGAATAAACACTGATCTTTTTTACATGTTTTTCCAGGGTAGTTTAAATCCTGACACATATGAATATTTGTTAGTGGAACATCCCAGTATGAGACGTTTCTTTGGGATACCCAAAGTACACAAATCAGAAACAAATCTGCCCTTTAGGCTCATTATTTTAGCCAAGTGAACCAAGACAGAAAACATTTCTTTATAGCTGGATTATATACTTAACCCTATAGTGCAAAAAGCGAAGTCATACCTTAGGGATTCCTGGCACCTTTTGGAAATTTTGAGAGACATTAACCTCACCCATGGTGATTTTTATTTTGCATCTCTAGACATTAAATCACTGTATACCTGTATCTACCAAGATGCTGGTATAGAATATCTGAAAGATTACCTTAATGGGTACACTGACTTTACACATAGTAAAATAGAGATGGTTTTCAGACTTATGGGTATAGTTCTTGACAATATTTTTTTGAGTTCAACCAAAGATATTACAAGCAGACCTCAGGGGTGGCTATGGGGGCAAGGGTGGCCCCATCTTTTGCGAACCTTGTAATGGCCATGTGGGAGGAGAGATATTTGTATATACATCCACAAAGATCCCACATTATTTTATATCAAAGATTTATTCATGATTTGATATTTCTGTGGACTGGTGATGAGAGTGAATTTGAGTCCTTTGTTAGGGACTTAAATCACACCACAGACTTTTTGGAATTTTCTGTGGGAAGTTTTGGTAGTTCCATTAATTTTTTTGGATATACATTTGGCTTTTCATACATCCGGTAACACTTTTGTGAGTAAGATTTATAGGAAAGATGTTTTTGTCAACCAATATTTGCACAGAGATAGCTTACACCCTAGGCATATGAAGAAAAGGGTGATTAAGGAGCAATTTATTCGCCTCAGTAGACTTACATCTGATGATAACACTTTTTTTTTCAAGAGGTCATCATGTTGACACATTTTTTTGAACAAAGAGGGTATGACCAGGCTTGGTTAACTAATATACACAAGGAAGTGTTTATTCTGAGACAAAATGCTGCCAAACCCATCATCAGGGGGAGTTGGTGATGTAAGTAACAACAGGAAAAAGAAGGACAATACAGTGTTTACTATTTCTTTCACCATCCCCATTGCCAATGAGATGAGTGTCATCAAACACAATCAAGGACAATTGGAAGGTATTGATGAGGAATAGGGAACTCATACAGGTAATAGGTGTAGAACCCAAGTTCACCTATAAGAAATTTAAGAACATCAAAAACATTTTGGAAAATGGTGGGGGGGAGACTTCAGCATTGACTGATGTGAACAGTGTTTGTGATACTTTCTTCTGTAGGAAGTGTAAACAGTGTAGGTATATAAGCAATACATCTAGTACATTTATTAAGCATCTTAAAAGGACTATCTGGGTCCACAGACGGTTTACCTGTGAGAATACAAATATAGTTTATGTGGCAGTATGTGACTCTTGTCCTAGTTACTACACAGGAAAAACCATTAGATGTTTAAAGAATAGAATCTATGAGCACATACTTACTATTAAGAAAAAGGACTTTACCAATGCTTTAGCTAGGCATGCTATTCACTGTTTCACTGTATGAACTTTAAAAAGTTGACCTTTTCAGTCATAGATTATGTTCAACAAGTGGATTATATAGGGAACACCAATTTGATTTTAAAATGCAAAGAATCATTGTGGCAGATCAGTTCGGTACCAGACAGAGCCCCTGATCCGAATGAATGTATTAATATTCCCTGGGATTCATGAAGCTTGTGCCAGGCGCAGGCGTAGCGTAGGTGGTATAACGCCAAATATGGCCGCCGAGCGATTCAGGTATGATCCAATTCCATGTGCACTACCAGCGTACGCCAGATCTGTGCAGCTCCCGGCGTAGGTATGCAAATCACCCCATGCACAGTACTGCAGCATGCAAATGAAGGTACATAGTGATTCGTGAAGTGGCGTGGCGTAGGCATAGTGTAAGCCTACAGAAATGTAAACAAAAAAAAAACGGTTTACATGTTGACAAACAGAACATCGGAGCCTTAGAAGTGGACCAGACTCATGTATTACAAAGTTAACATATGCCAAATGGCTAAATATACAGCCAATGGCATAAGAAAAGATGCACAATACATAAAAAATAGCATTTTATGTCATGGCCACAGTAACGCAAAGTACAACTGTAGGAAATGTGTGCGCAAACGGGAACACAAGGAAAATATATACAAATGTCATAAAATAGCAATGTAACACAAATCATGATTTCACCATAATAGTCAATGGTATGCATGCTACACCACAACCAAGCTGTAAGGGTTGCTAAGGGCCTGTGACAGTGTTCGGCACGGTAACTATGAATTAGTAGACAATGCCATGCAAATGAGGCAAGTAATAGTGAATCGCAAATGTCCCGCCGGCCTAAGGATGTACAATACAGCACAGCGCTACAACAAGGATGGTCTGGAGGAATACATGACATCAGCAGTGGGATGTGCCACTGCAGCTGTAAGCACATTGGAGCAATGCAAATCCGGGCTGCCCATTGCTAAGCAAAGCCGCAGGACAGGGGCGTGGATGTAGGTATAGCTTTGCTCGTCTGAGAACACACATGATGCCCAAAAGCGCATGTGTACGTGGATGAAAACATGCCTGAAACCCGGTAAGTGGACTGACGCGCCACACGCCACAGCCCAAAAAGGAAGTTTAGGGGAAGACAATAAGGAAATGCTACAGTAGGGTAATTGGAGTACAACTGAGCAATTAACACCTATTAACTCACAGTGGGCAATTGATGCCAGCTAACAAGGCTGTTAGCAGCAACCTGCAGAACAGGATAGGAGAGGTGTCGGATTGCAAAGAAAAGAGAACTGTAACCACCGAGCAAAGCAAACCTGCAGTAGATTGGCACTAGAACACATTTCGCAAGACAATCCTGGTTCGGGAAAGTACAAAACAAGAAAGCAGTCTGCTGGATGCATGCCAGACAATGGGAGGGAAATCGTTAAGAAAAGTGGAGGCAAGGGCAAGAGGTAATCCACGGCAGCTAAATGTAATTCAACACTAAAGACAGCAAAATAGCAGTATCTGTGGTAAAACACAGGATACCCTGCAGCTCCGAATGTACATACACACCCTATGACATCATCAGTGTTCAAAGCACAATAGTATAAAGTGTGAAGGCACCTCACACACACTTGTGTATTCCCAAGCACTGCACCATAGGTGTAAACAGACGGGGAACCTTTACAATGTACTTGTTGGGAGCTGCCATAACGGTGATTCATCAGCATGTGTTGGAGACTAACGGTGTTGTGGAGGATGATGCTGACAACCACCTCAGGCCCCAGAGGAGGAGAAGAGTGTTCAGACCAAGGGTAACCTACCAGGGGCTACATGATCTGGAGATAGTAGAGTGTTACAGGGTGGACAGGGACATCATACAGCAAATAGCTGAGCTGTGCCGGCCACGCCTGAGAACCAGAAACAACAGAGGGGAACTCATCCCAGTGGACACAAAGGTATGTGTAATCCTGAGAATACTAGCTACAGGTACCTTTCAAAGGCCAACTGGAGATATCATGGGGATCTTACAGGCATCAGCATCGAGGGTACTCCACCAGTTCCTGGATGCCATGTTACCACATGCCAGTGAGCATATATACTTCCCCCTAACTCAGGAGGAGTTGGCCAGCAATATGCTTCTCTTCCACCATGTGGCACACTACCTGGAGGTACTGGGTGCAATAGACTGCATGCATATACATATCAAGTCACCACCCAGAGACCATGGTAGGCACTACATAAACCACAAGGGATACCACTCTATCAACTGCCAGGTCGTGTGCAATGCCCAGGGCATTATCACAGATGTGTGTGCTGGCAGCCATGGAAGCTACCATGACTCCCACATCTGGCATGCCTCACAGCTGTATCAGGTATTTTTCAGGGGGGTCATCCCATATGGCACCTTGTGGGGGATACTGGCTATGCACTGGAGCCGTGGATGATGACTCCCATCAGAAATGCACACACACCCATGCAAGAACACCATAATGAGGCACACGCACAAACCAGAATAATCATAGAGGGTGTGTTTGGGATGCTGAAATCATGGTTCCATTGCCTGGACATATCTGGTGGAGCCTTGCAGTACTCTCCAGGCACATGTGCCCACATCCTTATAGTATGTGCCATGCTACATAATATGATCCTGCAGAAACAGCTGCAGCAGGGGCATAATGGTGAAGGCCCTCACAGCCCACTGCAATTGCCAAAGCCATCACAGGCACAGAGGGATTCAGACCACGAACAACCTGTGCCAGCCCCAGTAGGCAGATGGAGGCATGCCCAATATGCCCACGCCTTGGCAAAGAGGGAACGTATAGCACATACACTGACAGTGTAGGCCCTTATGGACTGACACACTTCTCCACTTGCGCACACAGTAACACTGATGGCACACACACATGACCACCTGCAAATTGTAATGTACAGATGGCCTACTGTGTGAATCCTACATAGGCAGCCCTCAACTATTGCACACACAACAGCTATTGGAACATGGAAAGTCAACACCTGGACAGTAAACGAAGCTAACAGCATATGTTGATACTGTATGTATAGGTTCCTAGGTACATCTGTCGGTACTTGCCTGATTGTCAGAGGCCATTCAGCAGCCTAGGCAAAATGTGCCTGCTATCGCCACCCCATCGATCAACCAACTGTCTCTCTGTGGAGCAGAGCCAATTGAGGGATCCAAGTGTGTAACCACTGTTCCCCACCTACTCTGCATGGATTCCCCAGTGTGTTAATGAGGGCCTCCATATAATGTAATTAGGGATGTAGTGCCAAAGCATGGGGAGTACCCATGACAGGTATCTGCCACCTCAGCATTCTCCAGTTATGGTTGTGTCAAGGTGTGGCACATTACACTGTGTGGCTCACTCTGACATAGATTCCCAATGCTGGAGCACATCCATTACACATCACTTGAACATACCATGAAGTGGTATCATCCATATGTAAACTAACTGAGTTACACATTTGACTGCAGTATGGAGGAACAGCCGTAGTACAGTCCACATACAAAACACCATTAACACCTGTACAAACACCAGATAACCAATTGGTAAAGCCACTGACTGTGTTGTGTATGTACCCGGTTCCACATCCTGCAAGGTCCGTTAAGTAATCCCAATGGCACGAATAATGGATGTTGGATGTAGGTCATTAGAGCATGTGTAAGCACATGTTAGCGGGTTTATGTGGCGGCAAGTGATGGTAAGCGTCATTTAAACGGGACTACACGGATATGTGCAAAACAGGTCTAAGCTTTGCCGAATTCCACGCAGATCATGGTCAAAGATGTCCAGAACAGGTGAAACCAGCATTATTCAACCTTGTACTAACAGTGCCTGCTCTGAGAGGTAAAACAACCACTGGCAGGAGTAGAACACGCAACCATGTACACAATCACCTACCACTAAGCTACCCGAGATGTACCAACGGCAGGTGTGTATTGTGACAGGTTAAAACACAAAAGGGCGGAGTTCAGCAAACAGAATACACTGCCATGTACCCAACGAAAGGTGTGTACACTCTCTCTCCTTATCCCTGTTTGTATAAATATATATATATATATATATATATATATATATATATATATATATATATATGTGTATATACAGAAATACATATATCTGCGAATATATAGACAGGTTAATGACATGTACACAACCATGGAGGTACAAATGAATAGGATACTGCCAACTACCGAATGCTTTACATACTGACACGCGTATTGTGTATGCACGCAGTCATGGCTATGCACTGTATGTGTATTCCACACTGCATAGCAATAGAGACGCTGCATGATTCCATGCAATGGCACTGTGTCTGTACTTCACACTGTATGGCAATATAGACGCCTCATACCACCCTCAATGGTCATACACATCTGCTAAAAGTGCATTCTATCTGTAGGGCATACAGACAACACTGCAATGTGACACCAGTACACTACTGTACATGTGTCAGGACACCATTGTGTCAAACATGCATGCATGTCACTGCACACATCAGCAGATTACATGTCATACTACATGTTAATGTCAAGGACATATGCCTCACATCAGCCATGTGTACTGTTAACCTGTGCTGGTCCACATGGTGTATCACAGGGATGCATGATTACTACCATGATTGTGTGAAATGCATGGCTTCTGCTATGACACATGCTTGCTGTTGTTTGCAACCCAAGGATGTAATCTAACTAACACTGTTAATGTCTGAGCTGCATGCCGTCTGCTGTATCACATGCATGCTGCATGCCTTCTGTCATAACACATGCATGGTTGTCTGTGTGTGTGTGTGTGTGTGTGTGTGTGTGTGTGTGTGTGTGTGTGTGTGTGTGTGTGTGTGTGTGTGTGTATGTCTGTGAGTGTGCATGTGTGTGTGTGTGTCTGTGTGTGGCTTTGTGTGTGCATGTGTGTGTGTGTGTGTGTGTGTGTGTGTGTGTGTGTGTGTGTGTGTCTGTGTGTCTTTGTGTGTGTCTGTGTGTGTGTCTGTGTGTGTGTGTGTGTGTGTGTGTGTCTGTGTGTGTCTGTCTGTGTGTGCGTGTCTCTATTGTAATGTAGAGTCTTTGTTTGCCTTCACAGGTGATGTAGGTGCGTTGCCCTCCTGCAGTCCATCTGATGTTAGTGTCCCCACAGACTCTAGCAGTCATGAGCATATGCTTGAGGTACAGGCAGGGTTGTCAGGGGCTGAATCTGTGCTTTTGGTTGCCATCCCACCTATATCCCCCTCTTTCCCACACACAGTTCTCATACCAACACATACCCCATCACCAGTGGCCATAGAGGAAGGACAGTTACCATGTGTTAGCTCGGAACAGGAACATGTGTTGGCTGCAGAAGGTGTGTCATCACACCATGGTGTCAGTGAAATGTCCGCAGATGTGCCACACAGGCATATGGCCAGTGCTGCTCGTAGGAGGACCCCTGGCCGACATGCACCTGCATGACAGAGAGCAGCAGCTGGTGTCACCAGACACATGTTTCAGACTGTAATGGCGGCACAGGCATGTGCTGAATGGCAGAACAGAGAAGGGCAGAGGCTTCAGAGGGCTGCTATCTGTTCTTTAAATGAAAACATCCAGGCATTGGCAAATGCTCAACAGCAGATTGCTGACATTTTGGACAGGCGATTGGGTGACATGGTTGGAATCCTTGACCGTGGCATGGCAATCTGTGAACATGAGCTGTCTGTGCTGGAACATCTGGTAGGAGTGAGGCATAGGCCACATGGACGTAGGCCAGCTACACCACCTGGTGCAGGTCTACGCGAATGAGCAACCTCACATGCCCGCTCCCATAGTGCCAGTAGCATCAGCAGTGCAGCTGGTGCTGTGTTGTCCACACCAGGACACAGCAGGCCACATGGACATGGCCCTGGATGGTCCCAGTGGGGACATGGTTCCAGTGGACATGTGCCATCGGACAGTACCCATTCTGTACCTCTGTCTGGTAGTGCCCGTGCAACCCCTGGCAGGCACAGGTCATGTGGCCGTGGACAGACACAGTGAGCTGTACATCCTGGTCTTTACAATCTGGAGCTGTCAATAATACCCCTGTGTAGGCTGGATACATGGCAGAACTGTGTGCACACATACACGCACACAACAAAAACATCTGTAGGGCACCAACACCCTCATGCATAATAACCACATATGTCCAAGTAGATCACAGGCCCTAACACACACACATGATATCATTCACTGGTGCAGCCTAGGCCCCTGGCAAACATTATCACCCTGTGCATATGATGATGCCTGTGCCACATCCCTGTCATCCTCACCATCAGTGCAGGGACATGCTCATATGGTCTGATGCACAGGGTGAACAGAATAGTGAGATAGTTGTATATTACAATTGTTGTGTACTGTTGGCACACAGCAGACATACCATGTAGTACAGGATTAGACTGCATTGTTTTATGTTCACAGTATGTGTCTTGGTAACAACAGTCACAGCATGTTGGTAATGGTGCCCTGCATCCCTCCTGAAGGTCTAATTGCATGTGCCATTACGTAACAGTGTTTGCGGTTAGAATGCATTGTTTTATGTTCACAGTATGTGTCTTGGTAACAACAGTAACAGCATGTTGGTAAGGATGCCCTGCTTCCATCCTTAAGGTCTAATTGCATGCGCCATTAAGTACCAGTGTTTCAAGTTTCACATGTGTAAATGTGGAGTACATACAGGCATGGATGGCAATACCAGCATGCTATATGTAGCCTCTACCTCACTGTTAGAAAGGCTGACATTCCATAGATCTCTACATGCATACTGATCCAGGAGCATGTGAGCTGTGTACTAGGCTACAGTGGCTAGAGATGGGACATCCATTCCAGGTGACTTCACAGGTACAGCTACATGGTGCGGGGGGTTTACACAGTGGTCTAGCTGATGTCAAGGGTAGGGGCCAGTTGATAGCATGAGGACTCACTGTGTAGCAGTAAAACACTGTCACATTACAGGATGTGAACACACACAGACATACACAGACACACACAATAACACACCCACACTCACGGGGTCAACGACACTGTAATACACACTTGATAGTGTTGAGGTGAGGACCCCTGCCTATGTGCTAATCACCATTACAGTACTGTGCACCCACATGATGTGACACAGAGAATGAACATGTACAGGTAGTCAGTAATGCGTAAGACTGACGGCATCAACAGGGTAGTAGATTGCATCACCTTGAGGGGTTAGGGGCTCTATCTGTTCTCAATGGTAGCATGCATCCTCACTCCATGCACCAGACAGCCATACATACATACATACATACATACACATACACATACTGGAGTCCACATGTCATGCACATACAGATACCTAACGTGTGTGATACACACACAACCCCTGCCTATGTCTTGCTGTCTACACTGCAGTATGCACAGATTTCTACAACAGTGTACAGGGATGTGTAACAATTGGGATGTATTCCCCACCATACATGGCATATATGGTCACACAGGCAAATACACATGGCAGTACTGTGAAACAAACACCTGCTATCTTCTGATACATCTAACAGACATGCAGCAGTATTGCCCGCATTACAATGTATACCGACGCCACCTTCGGCAAGTGTGCTGCTATATGCACACGGGAGGACTTAAGTGTTACAGGTGTCAACTGTTTTACAGTCAGTGACACCCTGACCACTGTGTAGGTTGTATATCTTCACCTTCAATTACCGGAAACATAGCTTACTGTTTGCACATGTTATGGTAGGACGGCTTATGACACACCTGTGAGCTGTCTTCAGCAAACATCCATCTGCAAAGGTGGCCCACCACTTTATGTACACACATCCATCCATACCTGATGTACATCTTACCGTATTGTCAGTATTTCACCATATACAGGTGTCAGTGATGGGACTGCATTGCAACTGCACATTGTAGTCAGACACAGATAAACTGCAAACATCAGCTACTGCTCATGCATGGTAGCTGAATACACACCACTACATGTACATGTGTATAGGTCCTACATTCCTGTCATGTAGCCATGTATGTATGCATTGCAATTGGTGAACATGTGTGACATACATGACACATGGACTGTTGTATGCTATGATAGTTGTCATGGGTAACCAGTACAGAGGGAATGTTAACTCAGTCAACATTGCTACCTTATGTACTGTTAGCATTGAACAGCCATGGACCTACCTTCCATATGCATGCGTGTAATCACTGAAGCCACGT
Organism: Protopterus annectens; assembly: GCF_019279795.1. NCBI lineage: Eukaryota > Metazoa > Chordata > Ceratodontiformes > Protopteridae > Protopterus > Protopterus annectens. The sequence continues at coordinate 63,757,626 of NC_056726.1, read as the reverse complement.
GTCTGCACAAAGGACAGCATTAGCTATGCTATGTACATATGTGTTTTGTGTGTGTGTGGGGGGGGTTGGGGGCATATACATATCCACGGTGGTTACATGCATGTCACATCCAAACATGGGTGTGTTGCCTGGTGTACAGCAACAGTTATCTGTTACAGCTGTATAAGACCCAGGGCCCTTGATATGTGTACAGCTGACCTGGTTATGAATAGTGGTATCAGTGCATTGCATAACACATGATGGAACCCTGTCAGTACATGGGTAGTCTGCACAGTTGCTGTAAAGCTAGGTACAGTCCACTGGTCATGAGTAACATGATGTTGTACTAATGTATGGATGTGTGTTGCTGGTCCAAGGACACGGTGATGTGTGAAGGCTACATACTACAGTGCGGCATTTACCACTGTGATCTGCACCTGATACATCGGTGATGGCTTTTGATAGTGTACTGGTTAGTACATGTGAGTGGCCTTCATATATGTGGGGACACTAACACCTGGAGCGGTCCGTAACGGTCTTATGGCCCACATGTCTGTATCTGAGGTATACAGTGGTAGTGCTATTGTGCACAACTGAGCCTTATGCCAGGTGTTCCTCACTGCACAGATGTCAGTATTCCCCATTGTTGGATCTAGATTGGCAGCTATGATTATGAATGCTACACATCTAGCACAATTTAGCATACACATACAATGCAGTTGTACTGTAGGTGTCATGGTGTTTACCTGGTCTCAGGTTCTTCGTCTATGTATGGTACTACATGTGCAAAGTACCCACTCCAGCCAGGACAACACCACAGGTGGTATTAGTGTGCCAGGTTTAGATTGGTACAGCTAAGGTGATGGACAGCAGCAGACGTTGTGTAGAAGACCGGTGTCAGACATATGTCGTACAGCGTTCATGCTAACAATGATGACTATCGACACACTGTGCCCTTCCCTGTTTAGAATCTGTGTGCATACAGGACAGCCCTTCACTAATAAGTGTGTGAGCATGACCAGTACGCCATTGTGTAGATGGACACATAGTGCATTCCAGACTGACATGTGCTACTAAGTGTGTGAGCATGCCCAGTGACACCTTGTGTCTGTTGTGTGCCCCTGTGTATGGGCATGACCATTGTTATCCTGTATAGCAATAGTGGTCATCCAAGCATCAGATGGCCATACCCCACTTCAGGATGGATTCCTAAATTTAACACACTGGTTCACAGGTATGTACACCATAACTGCCAGCATCCATGTCGATGTCTGCATTCCTAGAAGGTCATATTAACTGTCTTGAAAGGTGTACTGTCTGTGGCGCATCCAGTATCTATGTAGTGTTGTACTAGTGCTCTGTAGATAGCCAGTTGTCCTGCTCACACCACTGCTGTGTGTTCATCTCCATCTGCCTTGGGACACTAATATGCTTTTAGACTGATCACACTGCATACAATCCCTATCGGTGTCTTTGCCTTTGCTGATAATGTCACCCACCTAGAAGTATGCCTCTGGGAGTGCTGTGATCCAGTAATCTCAGTAGCGTGTTCTGTAACTGCATAATGCTGTAGCGTAATAAGATAGTCAGGTCTATGTTCTAATCCCAGCACTGCTGTGTGTGTGTTTGTATCCAGCTGCCTGGGGGCAGAGTGACGCTTTTAGACAGCTCACTCTCCGTACAATCCCTATCAGTGTTTTTGCTTTTGCTGATAATGTCACCCACCTAGAAGTATGCCTCTGGGAGTGCTATAATCCAGAAATCTCGGTAGTGTGTTCTGTAACTGCTTAATGCTGTAGTGTGATAAGATAGTCAGGTCTATGTTCTAATCCCAGCTCTGCTGTGTGTGTGTTTCCAGCTGCCTGGGGACCGAATAATGTTTTTAGACAGCTCACTCTCCGTACACTCCCTATCGGTGTCTTTGCCTTTGCTGATGATGTCACCCACCTAGAAGTATGCCTCTGGGAGTATTGCAATCCAGTAATCTCGGTAGCGTGTTCTGTAACTGCATAATGCTGTAGTGTGAAAGGTAATCAGGTTTATGTTCTAATCCCAGCCCTGCTGTGTGTGTGTTTCCAGCTGCCTGGGGGCAGAATAATGTTTTTAGACAGCTCACTCTCTGTACACTCCCTATTGGCGTATTTGCCTTTGCTGATGATGTCACTCACCTAGAAGTATGCCTCTGGGAGTGTGGTGATCCATTAATCTCGGTAGCATGTTCTGTAACTGCATAATGCTGTAATGTAGTCAGGGCTATGTTCTAAACCCAGCCCTGCTGTGTGTGTGCTTCCAGCTGCATGGGGACAGAATAATGTTTTTAGACAGTTCACTCTCCGTACACTCCCTTTCAGCATCTTTGCCTTTGCTGATGATATCACCCACCTAGAAGTATGCCTCTGAGAGTGCTGCAACCCACAGCTGCATGGGGACAGAATAATGTTTTTAGACAGTTCACTCTCCGTACACTCCCTTTCAGCATCTTTGCCTTTGCTGATGATATCACCCACCTAGAAGTATGCCTCTGAGAGTGCTGCAACCCAGTAATTTCGGTAGTGTGTTCTGTAACTGCATTATACTGTAGTGTAATAAGGTAGTCAGGTCTATGTTCTAATCCCAGCCCTGCCGTGTGTGTGTGTTTCCAGCTGCCTGGAGACAGAATAATGTTTTTAGACAGCTTACTCTCTGTACACTCCCTATTGGCATGTTTGCCTTTGCTGATGATGTCACCCACCTACAAGTATGCCTCTGGGAGTGCTGTGATCTAGTAATCTCAGTAGCATGTTCTGTAAATGCATAGTGCTATAATATGATAAGGTAGTCAGGTCTGTGTTCTAATCCCAGCCCTGCCATGTGTGTGTTTCTATCTGCCTGCGGACAGAATCATGCTTTTAGACAGCTCACTCTCCATACACTCCCTATCGGCGTCTTTGCTGATGATGTCACCCACCTAGAAGTATGCCTCTGGGAGCACTGTGATCCAGTAATCATGGTAGCGCGTTCTGTTACTGTGTAATGCTGTAATGTAATAGAATAAACAGGTAGATGCTTGATTCCAAGGCATGGCAGGTGTGTATGTTTGGCAGTCATACCCTATGTGTTGGTATCTGTGGGTGGCTAGCTTCAGGACCTGTTCAGTGTGTTTTGTTGCTTTCCTATATAGTGTCCACAGCTCGCATAATCGGCCAAGATACTGTGTTGTCAATACATACATTCACCAATAGGTCTAGTGAGTAAATGTCTGCAGCCCTACTCTTACCCTTAATACAGTCTGACCCGTGTGACGCAACAAAACACACTTGCCTTGATAGTAACAACACTACATAATGCAGGTGGCACATGTAGTTTCCTTTTCATTTTTTCTAATGCTTTGGTGTCATGTGGTCTGCTGTTGTGATATAAATACAATATCTACGTATGTGTTTATATGTATATGTGTGTGTATGTATGTATATATATATATATATATATATATATATATATATATATATATATATGATATATGTAGATATAGATAGATAGACATAGATATATACATATATGTATGTGGACATTAGCACTATTGAATGTTTGTGCTGGATGATCTGTACGTGATCACCTTGGATGCATGGATATCTGCCGTGGCGTAGTGGTAAAGTACATTGTCTGTGGTGTGCAGGGTCCCGGGTTCTAGTCGTGTAGACACTGGTTATTTTGTTGCTGGGAAGACCAAGGGACATCGAATACGGTGATAGTAAGGCACCTTCAACCAGTTGTGTACAGATCTGAGCGACAGTAAGCAGTGGTTATTAATTTAGAGGTTCGGTATGGGTCATATAACTATGCATTAGAAGACTATACTATGCAGATGAGGTTGACAATAGTGAATCCCATTTATCCCCAGAGTGTGATGCAGATCCCTGGAGTGTATGTGTGTAGATAGCCGGGCGCAGGGCTCGAATATAGATGAAAGCATGGGAGGGGGGGGTCAGGCATACTGTACATACATTGGAGACCTGTGCCTCCGGATTGCTCCTGCCTTGGCATGCCTAAGCTAGGGGTGTGTCTATACCTGCCTGGTGACATTGGGAGGGACAAAAGCAGTAGTGGGGTAGTCAAGGTGAACAGGCTGCACAAACAGGTGATGATCAGCACAATCAGCAGATTACATGGCCAGCCCACACCAGAACACTACGGTAATGTGAGCAAGCACCATACACACAGGTTTCTTCCACACTCTACACCACTGGTGTATACATGTGGGGACATTTCACAACACAGTCCAACCAAATGAGAAGGGCTGCAGCAGGCAACATAGACCAATGTGTGCAGGAGGCTGAGGGTGGTGAGGATGTGTGTGCTGCCGAACAACCCTTAGTGGGGTGACATAAGACTTTACAGACCCACGGTGACTTACCAGGGGCTACATGAGCTGGGGATAGTGGAGTGCTATGGGGTGGACAGAGACCTCCTACAGTGGCTTGTTGACCTATGCTGGCCACACCTGACACAGCAAACAGGCTGAGGGAAACCCATCACAGTGGATACCACGGTATGTGTTGGCCTAGGTATACTAGCCACAGGTACCTCCCAAAGCACAACTGGGGATTTCATGGGGATCTCACAGGCATCTACATCCAGAGTATTGCACCAGTTCACAGACGTCATGTCAACACATGCTAGTGAGCACGTACATGTTCTCAACACACGTGATTAGTAGACCAGCAATATGCATCTCTTCCACCACATGGATGACTACCCTGGGGTACTGGGTGCTATAGCCTGCATGAATGTACGCATCAAAGCTCCACCTGGTGAGTGGGGTAGGGCCTACATTAACTGCAGGGGCATACCCTCCAAAAGCTAGGCCATATGCAATGGCCAAGGCATTAAACTGAATGTGTGTGCTGTCTGCCCTGGAAGCTATGACGATTCCGATATATGGCATCTGATGCAGCTGTACCACACCTTTGCCAATATGGACATCCTCTACAGTCTCCTAGTGGGGGATGCTGGGTAACCACTGGAGTCGTGGCTGATGACACCCATCAGCAATGCATACACACCTGAACATTCACACCACAATGAGGTAGATGCACAGGCAAGATATATAACTGAGCATGTGTTTGGGATGCTCAGGTCACGGTTCTGGTATCTGGACACATCCGGTGGAGCCCTGCAGTATTCACTAGCTACATGCACAGAAATTGTTATGATATTTGCTATGCTACACAATCTGATCCTGCAGTAACAGTTGCAGCAGGAACAGCATGGGGCAGGGCCATACGGCCCACCACCAATGCCAAGGCCTGTACAGGCACAGTGTGACTTGGAGGAGGAACTACCTGAGCTGGGCCCAGTAGGCGAAAGGGCCATGCACAATATGACCTTCCCTTGGCAAAGAGGCAACACAAGGCATATGCACTGACACAGTAGGTACCCAGGGATTTCACCCTCTCTGACTCGCACACAGTACAATGGATGCCAAACATGACACTAGCTGTGCTTAGCCATGTATAGAAAGTGCACTGTGTGCATCCAACATAGGCAGCCCTCCAGCACCGTCCTCAGGTCCGGAACACCCCCAAGGTAAGTCTATCGACCTAACAGTTGGCAGTTGTATTAGAATTTGTATTTACCCGTTGCTATGGTATGGATGTGAGCATACAAGAGAATTTGGTGGCCAAATGTTAGGGCAGCAGACAGTACATGTCCATAGTGGCACCATGACATCTGTAGCACATACCGGGGTCACAATAGTAGCCAGTAGTACACAGGGTGTCCTAACCCACTGCAGGTTATGGGCTGAACATCATGTGTGTCCATACAACCCACACAAGTTCCATACAGCTGGACAGGTGTAGACCAATACAGACAAATGATATACAATGGCCTCTGGATATGCCCAATGAATGACCCCAACCCCCACAGACACACACAGACTACAGCAGGCCAGGCAGTTGGATGTAGGTTGTGAAGGCTACGACGTCCAACACCACTATGCTGTTAATTAAAGCTAGGATCTGACGTACACTGGTATGCCTCCAACTAGCAATTTAGGTAGGTCCACACACTGACATGGA